>NC_133649.1:254916445-255216445 GCF_009905375.1 Apium graveolens | reverse complement strand
TGCAAGATTTTCTAATCTTTTACTTATTTTTCTATTCTTAATCTCTCTTATTCTCTCTCTCTCTCTCTCTAATATTCTCCGAAGCGTTTTCTTACAGGATATTTATCAAACACCTTGCCAACACTCTCTTTCTCACTTAATTTCTTACAGAGATGGCACCAAAAGACTTGATTTTCAATGGATCTAAGTTTGTTTCTAACAACTACTCGTCTATTCTTAGCAAGGATGAAGCTCCATCGGAACTTCACTTTATTCAGGATTTCCTTGCTAATTCTGATATTGGGTATGCTTTGACCCAACCTGAAACAATCTCTGGAACCCAAGTGCTGGAGTTTTGGAGAAGTGGAATCTATGATGATTGTGGTGCTCAAGGGTCCCCAAGTATCATCTTTACAACATGGGAGAATGAGCATGTCGTGACTTTGGCTACAGTTCACCAAGCATTGCAACTACCTGGGAATTGCATTTATTCGACAGTTGAAGAGCCAGTTCTTCAACAGATGATGGCCAGTCTGGGGTATGAAAAGATATTGGCAAAGCTGGGTCAATTGAAGATGAAAGAGATGTGTCCTAAGTCCAATCATGTACGATGATTTAAGAATAACTTTTATGTAATCTGTTTTGATTTCATTGATATTAATAAAAGACTTGGTTTGGTTTTATTGCGGGCTTTATCTATTTAAGTATTTAAATAAGATATACCATAGTTTAGAGTAAAGCATTTTATGGATTATGATGAGATCATAATAATGAGACCTAAAAGATGATAACTCTGAACTTAAATATTTCCTGGTCATAGGATTACTTACTGGTAATTAGTAATCCGCAAAGATCGGTACATACTATGCTTGCTTCATTATGAAGGATGTCTGTTCTCATAGACATTTGTGTGGTTACACTATAGCTAGTATGTAGGTGTTTACTATATAATAAGTTCACTGAACATGACTCACACAGCTGAACAACTGATGGAGTTCACTCACGTGTCAGCAGATGTTCACATAGTGATAGTTTTACAAGTATCCTTAGACTTGAGGTCATCATAGTCATCTTGTGTACACTGAACTATACTTTGGTTTAGTTCTTAGTCTCCGGGGACAATAATAAGGGCTCTACTGGGTGTAGGAATTTGTACACGAAGATAGTATATGATCAATAAAGAATATACCTCTTCCGGTGAAGGAAGAGAATGTTCAATGTTGATCCACTTATGCTAGTTCAGGAATCTCTGGCCAGAGTAAATGAAATTAGAAAGGAGTTTCTAATTCACATTAATTAAAACTAAGCATAGTGAATGGGAAAGCATATGATTAAATAAGATAGGTATGACACGAGTTCCATGCCTTGTATTTAATCATAACATTGCAGGGTAGAAGGAATTAATTGTACGGTAACTATTCACTGAATAGGTTCTTGGTATTCTAAACAGTGAATTCGTATTATCCGGATAGTCGCGATATGCTGAGAAGTATCCCTCACGATGTAGAATAAACATGATTAATTATTAATTAATCATATTTAATAAATTAGAGAATTTATATAAATAATGATAAAATAGTTTTATTATTATTATTTATTTCTACTACCGGCTTAATATTGAACCTACAAGGTCACACCATAAAAGAGAATGATTTAATGGTGGAGGAATTAATTAATAATGGCTGGTAATTATTTATTTGTGAAATAAATAATTAATTAGCAAATTTAATAATTGATTAAATGAGATTTAATTAATTATAAATTAATTAAGAAAAGTTCTTAATATTATTAATTAAGAATTTAATTTTGGAAATTAAATCAAGTGAGAGAATTATTTTTCTAAAGTGTTTAGAAAAGGGATTAATGATTAAAAGGTGTTTTAATTATTAGTTAATTGGTTAATAAGAATAATCAATTAAAGGGTTAATAATAATAATATTTTATGGAAAATTTTGCCTATAAATATACTATTATAAACCCTATTTGCCTTAACCCAAAAATAAAAACCCTAATTCTAAAGTAGAAAATAGAGGGAGGCAACTAATTCTCTCAACCTCTTCCTCCTCCATCACATTTATCTCTTGGTGGATACCGGTGAAATGCTTCACACTTGAGGAGCAGCTGCTAGGGATCTCCGCTCCTCGTTCTTGGATCGCTTTTAAAGGTTAGAAACGATTCCATATAATTTAATCACGATTTGTATGCCATTATTTGGATTTTATATCAAGAAAATTATTTTACCATGCTTCTGTGATGTATAAAATCCTACAATGGTATCAGAGCTTAGGTTATATGCATATAGATCTGTGATAAAAATTTCAGAATTTTATGAGCTTGTATGAATTTATTATGATTTTTGCAAGTTATATCATGGATTAATTATGATTGATTAGAAATTGTTTCTCAAAATTATTTTGACTGTAGATCTGGGTTCTACAAGTGTTGTAGATCGTCTGAGTATTTTTTTTCATAATTTTCTGATGTGTGGATTAATTATTATGATTTTTTGAAGTTGTTTTAATTAAAATTCGTAATTAAATGTATATATATTTGCAATCTGTTGTATATATATATTTGTTTGCTGGGAATTAAAGGCTATACTGATTTGATGGGTTTGCACGTCGTTCGATAAAGACAGGCGGCGGCAGCTAAAGTCTGACGCGGGGAAGGGATGTCGCGCATTCCGGGAATGCGTTACACTCTGTGACGCATTCACGGAATACATTACACCTTTTAATGGTTTAAAAGGATTGTAACGCATTACCGGAATGCGTTACAGGGCTTATAACGCATTCCTGTAATGTGTTACAACCCATCTGTTTTTTAATTTTGATTTTTGGGAGTTTCGTAACTCCATTTTGGGCGTGCAATATATCATTGGATTCGTTTTTCCGAGACGGATCTAATGGAGTGGTCAAATATTTTTTATATAAAAGTTTTGAACTGTTTATATTCCCGAAAGTGTTTTATAGCATGTTTTAATTGTTTTAATTGCTTTTAAATGCTATAATAAATTCATACATCATTATATCAATGTGTGACATGATATTGCTTGCATGCTTACTTGTTTATTTATTTTTATATATGAGATATATGGCTATGTTTACCATGCAATGATAGATTTAGGTGAACTTAAATCAATATAAGGCGTGCTCTATAAAATCTAGAATAGGAATCGTTTCTTGCCTTAACAATAATATTATGAATACAATCATGAGATTCTTGTGTTTATGAAATATGTAATTAAATATGAATTTTCAATATTGAGAGAAAGGATGATTCTGTCAAAAGCAGATTTCTATCTGTAAGAAAGGGGTATTAAGTGACGCCTCTTGACAATGCTCCCCCCGATCTGGGAATCATCTGATTATAGATTATTGATTTGAAATATTTAATTTAAAAGAAAGAATCTCTTTATAATATGATTATGATTGTAACATAATATAATCCATCTAAAATTAAATAATATCAAGTAGTAATTGGCCAATGACACAACGGGCTTGTGTCGGTCAAAGCCTTCCAACATGGTAGAAAGTAGTTCTTATTTATAAATCATTATCGTTTCGTGCTACAGCCGAGGGCTTTGATTTCGAAGTAAGAAATACTTGTCTATTATATAGAGATGTGTACATTGAATTAGAATCTAAAGGTCATTACGTGCTGCAGCCGTGGGCCGTTGGAGACTGATTCAATTGTACGAAATGTTGGGTTAGACTTGACTTAGAATATTGAGTCTGTCGTGCTACAGCCGTGACTCAATTATTCAAGAGGCTAAAGTTTTATTAGGGAATAATATAAGATGTAATTGACAAGAGTTGTCTGCCTATTGAACATCATATGATGTTTCGTGCTACAGCCGAGGTTATGTGATGGAATGTAGGATCCCTATTCCCACTAGCATTATGAATGCTTAATTTTCACTTAGGGGTTGTATAAATTAGATAAACTAGTGGGAGCCACTTATGAATAAAGACCCGATTCATATAGTGTTTTGAAATGAAATTGAATATTTGGTAAGTGTTGTTATGTGTTCATCATTTACAGATTTACTATATACGTTATGTCTTATGCACTATCACTCCGGAGCATACTAGATGCTCACAAGTTGACTGGTCCTAATTTTGCTGACTGGCTTCGAAACTTGAGAATTGTTCTCAGGGTGGAAAAGCTGGAATATGTGTTTGACTCACCTAAGCCTACTGAACCTGCTAGCGATGCACATAATGATGAACATGTTGTGTATCGTAAGTGGATAGATGATGCAAATGTTGCTCAATGCATCATGCTAGCTTCCATGAACATTGAGCTACAGAAGCAACATGAGCATATGGATGCTCACACTATCCTTATGCATCTACAAGAGTTGTATGATGTGGCAGGGAGGACAGCTCGATATGAGATATCGAAGGAGCTATTCGGATGTAGGATGTCTGAGGGATCATCTGTGAATGACCATGTACTTAAGATGATCAATTTGATTGAACATCTTGGACAACTTGGTTTTGCCATGGATGGGGAGTTGAGCCAAGACTTGGTCTTGCAATCACTTCCGAGTTCGTTCTCGCAGTTTGTTGTGAACTTTCACATGAATAAGCTGGATGTCAGCCTGCCTGAACTCCACAACATGTTGAAGACCGCGGAATCGAATTTTCCCCCTAAGAAGAGTTCTGTTGTTCTAATTGGTGAAGGTTCCAATCCTAAGAAAAGGAAGAAGAACCCTTCCAAGAAGAAGAAAGTAGGTGAGAAAAAGCCGGTTCCACCAAAAGCTGAAGACCCCAACAGCAAAGTTGTTTGCTTTCACTGTAACAAAGTGGGGCACTAGAAGAGGGACTACAAGGTTTACCTTGCAGAATTGAAGAAGAAGAAGGGTAGTGAGACTACCGCTTCTGATTCAGGTATGTTCATGATCGAAGTTAATATGTCACTAAGTCAAATTTCTACTTGGCTATTAGATATCGCCTGTGGTTCTCATATTTGCAATTCATTGCAGGGACTAAAGGGAAGTAGGACTCTTGAAGAAGATGAGGTGATTCTACGTATGGGCAATGGAGAAAGGGTGGCCGCCATATCGGTAGGATCATTTAGTTTACATATGCCTACGGGCAAGACTATTATTTTGAATAATTGTTATTACGTTCCCTCTATTGTAAGGAATATTGTTTCTATTCCTATGTTGGATTTGGATGGTTTTTCATTTATTATTAAGAAAAATGAATGTTCTATTCTTAGAGATAATGTTCTTTATGGACGTGGTACTTTAAATAATGGTCTGTATGTATGTGACGTAGAGCACAATTTACTTCAGATTGAACAAACTAATAAAAGAAAAAGGGATGATGAAAATCTCACTTTCTTGTGGCACTGCAGACTTGGTCATATTAGTGAAAATAGGCTGCGGACATTGCATAAGGAAGGGTTACTTGACCCCTTTGATTTTGAATCATATCCTACATGCGAGTCTTGTCTATTGGGTAAAATGACCAAATCCCCATTTAGTGGACATGGAGAGAGGGCTGCAGATTTGCTAGGATTGGTACACACAGATGTATGTGGACCAATGTCTACGCAAGCCATGGGTGGATTTTCATACTTCATTACTTTCATAGATGATCGATCTAGATTCGGATATATGTATTTGATGAAACACAAGTCTGAATCCTTTGAAATGTTCAAAAAATATAAGCATGAAGTGGAGAAACAAACCAAACATAGTATTATAACTCTTCGATCAGATCGAGGTGGTGAATACTTAAATGGAGAGTTTCTATCTTATCTCAAAGAAAATGGTATAGTCTCCCAGTGGACTCCTCCATATACTCCACAGTTGAATGAGGTATCTGAAAGGAGAAATTGAACTTTGTTAGACATGGTTCGGTCCATGATGAGCTATGCGAATCTTCCAGTATTCCTGTGGGGTTATGCATTGGAAACCTCAGCATATTTACTGAATAAGGTGCCTTCAAAATATGTTCCTCAAACTCCATATGAGATATGGAAAGAAAGGAAACCGAGTCTTAAACACATTAAGATTTGGGGATGTCCAGCTTATGTCGAGAAAGTTGACCCAAATAAGCTGGAATCTCGATCCGTAAAATGTAATTTTGTGGGATATCCAAAAGAGACTTTAGGGTATTACTTTTACACCGATCATAGGGTGTTTGTCTCCAGACATGCTACCTTCTTGGAAAAGCAGTTTATCCTTGAAGGAAACAATGGGAGCAAGATTGAACTTGATGAAGTTCAAGAAGCATAAACTACTACGGTTCAAATGGAAACACCTATTCAGACTGAACAACCTTCTGTGGAACAGCCCATTCGTAGGACAGGGAGAGTGTCTCGCCAACCTGAGAGGTATTATGGCCTTGTCATTGAGAATGACAATGAGTTGTCAATCATTGATGATGACGACCCTATGACCTATAATGAGGCTATGAGTAGTGTTGACTCAGAGAAATGGCAAAGTGCCATGAAATCCGAAATAGAATCTATGTATACCAACCAAGTATGGACTTTGGTTGAAGCACCTGAGGGTGTGAAGCCTATTAAGTGCAAATGGGTATACAAAAGAAAGATTGGAGCAGATCGCCAGGTGGAGACCTATAAGGCCAGGCTCATGGCAAAAGGATTCAAACAAAGGCAAGGGATTGACTTTTATGAAACTTTTTCACCTGTAGCCCTGTTAAAATCAATTCGGATTTTGCTTGCGATTTCTGCTTACTACGACTATGAGATCTGGCAAATGGACGTGAAAACGGCCTTCCTCAATGGGAAACTTGAAGAGGAAGTGTATATGACACAACCAGAGGGTTTTCTTTCCAAGGGAAATGAACACCTAATGTGTAAGCTGATGCGAACCATATATGGTTTAAAGCAAGCTTCTCGTAGATGGAACATCCATTTTGATGAGACAATCAAAGGGTTTGGTTTTATCAAAAACATAGATGGCTCCCACTAACCTTCTTGTATTGTATTTGGATGACATACTTCTTATAGGAAATGTTTTGCGACGCTTTCATCTGATTAGGGAGATTGTTGAAAGAGGAAATGTCAACATCAAGAGAGTTGACACACATAACAACATGGCAGACCCTTTAACAAAGCCACTTTCTCAAAGTCACTTTGATCGTCATAAAGACAAGATGGGTATTAGATACCAGAGTGATTGGCTTTAGCACAAATGGGAGATTGAAAGAGATGTGTCCTAAGTACAATCATGTATGATGATTTAGGAATAACTTTTATGTAATCTGTTTTGATTTCATTGATATTAATAAAAGACTTGTTTTCGTTTTATTACGGGCTTTATCTATTTAAGTGTTTAAATAAGATATACCATAGTTTAGAGTAAAGCTTTTTACGGATTATGATGAGATCATAATAATGAGACCTAAAAGATGATAACTCTGAACTTAAATATTTCCTGGTTGTAGGATTACTAACTGGTGATTAGTAATGTGCAAAGATCGGTACATAATATGCTTGCTTCATTATGAAGGATGTCTGTTCTCATAGACATTTGTGTGGTGACACTATAGCTAGTATGTAGGTGCTTATTATAGAATAAGTTCACTGAGCATGACTCACACAGCTGAACAACTGATGGAGTTCACTCACGTGTCAATAGATGTTCACATAGTGATAGTTGTACAAGTATCCTTAGACTTGAGGTCATCATAGTCATCTTGTGTACACTGAACTATACTTTGGTTTAGTTCTTAGTCTCCAGGGATAATAATAAGTGCTCTACTGGGTGTAGGAATTTGTACACGAAGATAATATATGATCAATAAAGGATCTACCCCTTCTAGTGAAGGAAGAGAAGGTTTAATGTTGATCCACTTATGCTAGTTCAGGAATCTCTGGTCAGAGTGAATGAAATTAGAAAGGAGTTTCTAATTCACATTAATTAGAACTAAGCATAGTGAATGGGAAAGCATATGATTAAATAAGATAGGCTTGACATCAGTTCCATGCCTTATATTTAATCATGACATTGCAGGGTAGAAGGAATTAATTGTACAGTAACTATTCACCGAATAGGTTCTTGGTATTCTAAGCAGTGAATTCATATTATCCGGATAGTCGCGATATGCTGAGAAGTATCCCTCACGATGTAGAATAAACATGATTAATTTATTAATTAATCATATTTAATAAATTAGAAAATTTATATAAATAATGATAAAATAGTTTTATTTTTATTTAGTTCTACTACCGGCTTAATATTGAACCTACAAGGTCACACCATAAAAGAGAATGATTTAATGGTGGAGGAATTAATTAATAATGGCTGGTAATTATTTATTTGTGAAATAAATAATTAATTAGAAAATTTAATAATTGATTAAATGAGATTTAATTAATTATAAATTAATTAAGAAAAGTTCTTAATATTATTAATTAAGAATTTAATTTTGGAAATTAAATCAAGTGAGAGAATTATTTTTCTAAAGTGTTTAGAAAAGGGATTAATGATTAAAAGGTGTTTTAATTATTAGTTAATTGGTTAATAAGAATAATAAATTAAAGGGTTAATAATAATAATATTTTATGGAAAATTTTTAGCTGAAAATTTTGCCTATAAATATACTATTATAAACCCTATTTGCCTTAACCCAAAAATAAAAACCCTATGTTAGGTCACACACACTGTAGAGGGGGTGAATACAGTGTAAAGTACAATCAAATCGAACTTTAATAACTCAAGTAACAGAAAACAAACTTTATTGAAACAATAAACTCTGTTACAGTATGGAACTGTTATCTCTCAGTGATGAACAAATATCACGAGAGCTGCTAGGGTTACAATGAATAATCTTCTCGAATATGATAACACTTGTAGTGTAAACCCTATGTCTGTGTTTATATACTATACAGTTACAAGATAATCGCTAATTGATATGGAATATAATTCTGCTTCCTAAAATATATCAATTAGATATCTTTTCTTCCAAGTATTCTATTCTTCATAGAATTCCTTCTTCATGCATATCTCTTCTTATGTTTATCTCAATCTTCTTTCCTTTAATCAGCTGCTGTCCTTATCTGAACGTCCTTCAGTACTTAAGTTCTGATATCCATCTTCTGATAATTTTCTCCTGATAATATAAGTACTGATATCCTTAAGTCCTGACTTTCAGTAAGTACTGATTTATCCTGTTTAAGTAAGATCTAAAAACTAAACATAAATCATATTAGCCATGACATTATCAAATATATCTAACAATCTCCCCCAACTTGTAAATTAGCATAATATACAAGTTTAACATATATTTGATGATGTCAAAAACATTAAGTACAAATGCATGAGAATTAGACTAGCTAACTACAACTTACAATCCTTAAAGCTTTACCAATCTTTAATTTCTGATAACAACTTCAGTCTGTACAAATATCAGAATTTAAGCAGTTGTAGATCTTGACTTGGCTTCATCTTCTAATCTCTCTGATGTCAGGAGTTGTTCTGAGATAGTTCTTCAACAAACATTTCTCAGCATATCTAAGTTCATCAATCATCCTCCTTTTAGCATCTTTAAGCTCTGCAGTATCTTCACCAATTTGAAAGATTGCAGCCCTGAGATCATTAATCTTAGCTTTTCTTATATCCTGATCCAGTCTAATCAAATATGCCTTATCAGACTCAAGATTGAATTCCACAGCCCTGTAACCCAAAAAGGTAGTTATAATCTTAGCAATGTTGGGCTTCATTTCAACTATATCACCCTTGTGATCTCTGTACTTTGGAAGATATGTGCTGTCAGACTTAACAGAATAAAGTCTTTTCTGTCTCTGAATCTGATCCTTCAAATAGTTTGCAGCACTTTCTGTTAATCTGTCATTCACTTGAAGTAAGAATAGTACATGCTCCAGTTCTTCAAAATACTTCAATGGAATGGCATTTTGCCTTATATGATAAACCCTACCATCTGTCATGAAGTATAACAAGATGTGTTCTTTCAAGTAGGTATGGTAAACCATTTGTACAGATTCCAGTTGATTCAATCTCTCAGGAGTTGCTCCAATACCTGGTTCACTCAAGGAAGTTGGATCATTGGTAGTGTTCTGTATTCTTCTTTCATCAGCACTTCCCAATCTAGTTTTATCTCTTGCTTCCTTTCCAGTAACTACTCTTGCTTCAAAACCACTTGCAGCAGTCTTCAAAGATTGAGTCTGTTTTGCTTTAGTGAATCCTGGTAGGAGTGTCTTTGATTTATCTTCTGATATCAAGTTAACTTGAGCTATGTCAGAGGTTACTTGCTTCTTCGAAATATCAGAACTTACTATCTCTTGACTCTGAACAACTTGAGCCATGTCAGAGGTTGTCTTAAAAACTTTTCTTGAAGTCAGAGCAAGATCATCCTTTTCATCAGTGATTTCTTCATTCTCAGGAGGCAAATAAACCTTGATAGGTTCACCAACTTTTTCTTTACCCTTGGATCTTGGATCTATCTGCGGTTGTGATTTAGCCAATGTTGCTTCAGTATTTGTCCTTTCTTTTATCACAATGACTTTGAGTTTTGGAAGTATCTTTTTACCAGAAGCTTCAGATTTAGATGTGACTTTTTCTGATTTAAGTCTGGCTTCTTTTTCCATTAAACTCTCCAAGTCCATTCCTGGATTTTCCTGAAGAAATAACTGTCTTGACATTTCTTCATCAAGATCTAAAAGTTCATCAGAACTTATCCTTTTACCAGTAGCAGAACTAATTCTTTTTCCAGTATCAGAACTTGTCCTCTGACTTGTGATTTCAGCTTTTCTTGATGAGAAACCTCTACCTTGACTATGACCTCTACCCATTCTAGAGTTTCCTTGGTCATCCTTTTCATCATCCTTCCCCTTCAGTGTCTTATCAGTTTTGCATTTGGACTTAATTACTTTCTCCCCCTTTTTGGCATCAGCATATAATAGAAGAGAGACAAGCAATTCCACTGAGGCTTGGATTTCATTAAGTTGAGATTGCTGAGAAGCTTGATTTTTCAGAATATCATCAATGTGAGCTTGTTGTTTCTCTTGAGTCTTCTCAATATAAGCAACTCTGTCAAAGGTAGGTTGGAAGAATTTTTTCTGGTCAATATAAGAGCCCTCTTTCATTTTTCATTTTAATTTTATCTTTCTCAAAGCAATTTTACTCTCTTCGTCTCCAAAGCAAAAACCCTTTTCTCTATAACTACTACCAATCACAGCAATGGCACCTGTAGTCAATATCATGTCTCAATCTGGATTTGTGTATAAAAAGAACAACTTTGTAGCACTGGTGAACAAAGATATTGTTGCTTCTGAGGACTATCACAAGATGATGGACTTCATTCGAAGTTTCCAACTGAGCTATACGATGCATGAATCTCCTGTTATCTACTGTAAAGTTGTGCAGGAAATTTGTGTTGGGACTACGGGATCTCGGCCCTGCATTTTATGATATGAATTTCTGTATAGAGAGTTCGAACAGAACATTAACCTTAATCGCTATGGCATAAGCGATTCAAATCCACGTCTTCTACTGTATTCCTCGATTCTCCTTGGACGAAGTGTGGGCTTTGATCTCCCAAGGTTTACCTATCCTGATAGCTCCAAAAATACAAAACCCTAGGTGGCTCCTTGAGAAAAATGTTTGCCTCTCTCAAACCCTAAGATGATATTTTCTGTGTTCTCGTGCGCACATGCACGCATGTCACACACCCGTGTTGTTATCCTTTTTCAGCTTCAGGAGAATTAGAATATTTATAGGCTACAGTAGGGATCATGGATAATTAGGTCGGGCCTCCCAATAACATTCTGGGCCAAGCCCAATGTCATTAAATATTAATTCAATCCACTAAAGAATTAATATTTGTACTACGTTTCCTAATTCGGTAAATTAGATATTTAATTCAGCCTTCAATATTATTTGCTTATTAAATTCCCATGTTTAAGATATCGCATGTCAATTGATTCAATTAATTTCTGACAATCAATTTAATCAATATCTTATATCCTTGCTCATCCACTCAACCTTATAATTGTGCAAGAACAAATCTTCATGCAGGACTAAAGCACAATTATCTTTATGAGCTTTCAAGAGGATATCATCACCTGAAACTATTCTTCGGACAAGGTTTCCTTTTATAGTCAATATCCCACTTTGTATATTATATCATTGCCCAATACATAAATTCGCAATTTAAAATAAATTACTTAATGTATGAATGGCATGTGCACAAAATACAAGTGTCAATCACTATATCCGGATTAAGAACCTAAGTAATAATAATATCGTATAATCTTAGTTCTTCTTTATTGTCAGAATAAAAGAACTATTCTACTATTTTGATCTTGTTCAATATGCACAAGTATTATTCAATAGTCAAGATAAACTATTTCCAAATAAAACATCCTGAGGTGGACTTTCTCTTATCCCTATATGTCTGGAAATTTGAATCGGTATATCTCAGAGGCAATAAATCTGAGGACCTGTAAACTAACATATACTCCTTAGTCATATGCAAGTACTTGAGTATTATTTTTACTACACTCCAATGTTCATGTCCTTGGTTACACTGGTATCTACTAACCATGCCCACGGTAAAACAGATATCAGGCCTCGTACATAACATGGCATAAGGCTTCCGCATGCTGAAGGATAAGGAACTGCCTTCATGTTCTCTATCTCCTTAGGTGTCGAAGGACACTGACTCTTTAATAGAGAAACTCCATGTCTGAAAGGTAAATTACTCTTCTTGGAGTCCTGCATGTCAAAATGAGCTAATACGTCATCTATGTAGGGCTCCTGAGATAAAGCCAACATCCTTTTCTTACGATCCCTTATAACTTTGATCCCAAGGATGTATGCCGCTTCACCTAAGTCCTTCATTTCGAATTAGTTTGAACAACCATGCCTTTATTGAAGATAACATCTTAACATTGTTTCTAGTGAGCAAAATGTCATCAACATATAGCACTAGAAAAACCACTGCATTTCCCTCAAATCTCTTATACATGCATGCTTCGCTTAAACTTTGATAAAACCCATACGACCTGGCTGCCTGATCAAAACTGAATATTCCAATACCTAGAAGCTTGTTTAAGTCCATAAATAGACTTCTTAAGCTTACATACAAGATGCTCTTGGCCTTCCTTAATGAATCCTTCAGGTTGTTGCATATAGATGGTTTCTTCAAGACTTCCATTAAGGAAAGCTGTCTTGACATCCATTTGCCAAATCTCATAATCGAGATGAGCTGCTATAGACAAAAGAATATGGATTGACTTAAGCATGACCACTGGAGAAAAGGTTTCCTCACAATCGATACCTTCTTTTTGAGTATACCCTTTCGCAACAAGTCTTGATTTCCAGGATTTCACCTTTTTATCTGATCCTCTCTTTTTTCTTATAGATCCGCTTACATCCAATGGGTTTTACACTTTTGGGTGGTTCCACGAGCTCCCAGACCTGATTAGAATACATCGATTCCATCTCAGATTCTATTGCTTTTTGCCAAAGATCTGCATCTTTATCTTGTAGTGCATCTTCGTATGTCATGGGATCATCATCATGTTCACCAGAGACCAAGTTCGAAGACTCTCCCAAAAACATGATTCTATCAGGCTGATGAACAACCCTCCCACTACGACGAGTCATTGGTGCGGTATTAGTGACAAGTTGTGCATTTTGTTGTGGTTTTTCTACTTGTACTATCGGATTTTGGGTATTATCTAGTCCCTCCCACTAGTTCCTCTAAAACGACAATACTCATGGGTTTGTGATTCATTATATAGTCTTGCTCTAAGAATCTAGCATTGGTGCTTCAAATGACATCCTGATTCTTCGGACTATAAAATAAATAACCTTTTGTTCCCATGGGGTAGCCTACAAATAGCCTTACTTCTGTATGAGATTCGAACTTAGTCGCGTTCATATTCAGCACATGTGCTGGACAACCCCTATCCGAATGTGTCTTAGACTCGGTTTCTCCCCGGTCCATATTTCTAAGGGAGTTTTAGGAACTGATTTAGAAGGTACTAGCTTCAGCAGATAAGCTGTTGTTTCTAAGGCATGTCCCCAACACAACTTGGGTAAAACTGAATAACTCATCATCGATCTAACACTTTCTAAAAGAGTCCTGGTTCCTTCTTTCTACTACACCATTCTACTAGGGTGTGCTTGGTGCAGTCAACTGGGATTCTATCCCATTCTCTGATAAATAATCCCTAAATTCTCCAAGCAAGTATTCGCCACCACGATCTGATCGTAATGACTTGATACTTTTACCAAGTCGCTTATCCTTTTTAGCCTTGTACTCTTTGAACTTCTCAAAGCACTCATACTTACGGTGCAACAAATGAACATACCCATATCTAGAGTAATGGTCAACGAATGTGACAAAATACTCATGACCACCTCTTGCTTGGATCTTCATGGGTCGACATAAATCAGTATGAACCAATTTTAACACATCTTTGGCTCTATTCGCCTTTTCCTTGAAATGCCTATTAGTCATTTTACCTTCCAAACAGGATTCACAAAGTGGAAATGGCTCCACTGCCAATGAGCTTAAAGGCTCGTCTACTACCAGTCTTTGAATCCTTCTCAATTTAATATGACCTAATCTCAAGTGTCAAATATATGTTTGGTTCAAACTAGAAGATTCTTTTCTTTTAATAGATGTAGAATTTGTGTTGTTCAATTCCTTATATTGTAGTTGCAGTGCAGGTTGACTAGGATTAATTATATATAAATTGTCTTGCAATGTACCAGAACATATAATTTGTTTATTCATTATAATAGAAACATTACGAGCCAAACAAACATTATAACCATCCATAGAAAATTAGATTTCTTCTAAACGAAGTTACATAAAGACAATTGTTCAAAACCAAAATCCTATCAGAACCAAAAGATAAATGAATAACTCCTACTGCAACTACTACTACTTTCGTAGCGTCTCCCATGAACACGTATATCTCACCATCTCTAAGCGTTCTGGATAGTTGGAATCCCTGTAGAAAATTACAAACATGATCAGTGGCTCCTGTATCTATACACCAAGTGCTTGTAGATATAGTCATTATATATGTTTCTGTAACTAGAGAAAGAGATATACTAGTATTGTTTATCTTCTCAGATTGAGGACAATCCTGTATCCAGTGACCTAATTGCTTGCACCTGAAGCACTTTCCCTTAGGCTTTTTCACACCACCTGAAACTAAGTTTCTTTTATTCAAACAACATCTACATTTGTTCCTGCTACACCTACTCGGGCATCTCAAAGCTCTCTTCTAGAATTGGAATTAGCACCCTTGGTGTCAGAGGGTCCCGCCGTCTGACCCGCTTCTTGACTACTCGAGTACGGATGTGTTTCATTCTCGTCCTTAACTGAAAAACAAGGTGAACAACAATAAAAGCGGGGTGAGCCATAATTGCTCAACAAGCCTGCAATATATATATAGTATAAAGAGAATGTTAAATGAACCCGTAATCTGATTATTCGAGTATCCACATGTTTCTGCAGGGAATAATGAAGGCCACTATCCGCGAGTACCAAATGAATTAGACTGGACACAAAAACCAATATATGCACTATAACCTGCTGATCAGTCAGGATATAGTATGGATCTATACCCAACTGTATAGACCCACTAACATATAGGGTACCCAGGTACTATGGCCTAATAATCAAGGGTCCGGTTCATACCCGGCTTATATTGTAACCATCCAATCCATGGATCAGCATCTGGAGTAATCAATATGCTTTGATGTATTCCAACATCGGAATATATCATAGTATATGTATACGTATATTAACTGTTGGAATATGAATAGAGGATTCAATGAATTAGGATAAATCAGGAATCGAAATGAATTATGAATAAAGGAACAACAGTTTTGCATCAGTGTTTGTGAACAGGAGTTATCAACGTGTAGCTGCTATAGGAAATTTTAAAGTGATTCACTATTCTGAACTTAGAATAGGGGAAAAACTTGTCTGTTACTTGTTTTGCTTCAGGTATATCACATTTTTCGAGCATGGGTTGATTCTGCCTTGTTGGAGTTGTATCTATCAAAGAAAGATACTCGTTTAGTTGACTTACATCGAAATCGCATCTCAGACTGAGACCACGTAGCCCTTATCGTCTACCCGCACAACTCTATCTGACTCGTATATAAATTATCTAGAAAATAAGACTCAAGTAATCACAAAAATCACGTAACACATAAGTCACATAGTTGATTTAAACTTATAAATATTTCCAGGTTCGACATTATACTTTTCACATTAATAAATCATATATGATTCGTTTCCTATATTCTGAGATTTATCAAACTCGTAATCATAATTAATAAGGCTTGAAATGAATAACTATCAAAAACCAACTCGTCTACGGGAGGAATTAAGATTTAAAACTATTTTTAATGGAATCAGGTCATTTTTCTGAGTTAAAGGGCTTTCGTTTCGATTAAGTCGGATAAACGGTTCAATTATTACGCAATAAACAAGAATAAATCAATTTTCAGTCAATATAATTAATTATTCAAAAATAATTGTACCTCAAATATAGTAGTAATAATAAATCCAAGAACTTGTTCTTCACCCCCAAAGCTAATTTCCAGATTTTCTAAATTTTTAATAATTATTTTACAATTAATTAATAATAAATCAGCTATTTATAGTAGTAATAAAAATAACCATAATTAAAATTAAAGCCCTAATTATACAATTAATAAAATTATTGGCCTTTAATTTTATAATTTTTGGTTATTAATTTTGAATTTTTAAATACTCAATAAATATAAAATATATGCCAAAAATTCCCAAAAATTGTAAATAATACAAAAATGCAAAGAAAAATAATACTTGATAATTTCACGATCCTATAAAAATAAAAATATGATTTTTTTGGGGCTTTTGACACCCGAATGGGCCCGGAAAAGTCATTTTTCGCGAAATGAGAGAATTTGTAAAACGACTGGATGTTCAGTATAGCGTTTTGGTATATGCCATACTAGGCGAAATAAGACCAATGATTTTATATAATTATCAACTATTAAAACATTGTTTGGGCCGTACAACTTTTGATATAAAAGCGTTTGACTCATAATAAGACATCTAATAATTACCTGAGACGCATTCTGACAGAATTGAACACACATATCATATACCAATTACGGTTTTATAACTCAACACACTTAATAACATATTAAAACATAAAATTCACCTTTTATTAAGATATAATACACGCGTAATTTCTCAGTCGTTACATCTTCCCCCCTTAATAGGATTTTATCCTCAGAATCTTGCTAGGAAAATAACTGGGGATACTTTTCTAAAATTTCACTTTCAAGCTCTCAGGTTGACTCTTCAACCACAAGATTTCTCCACAAGACTCTTACTAGTCGTACAGATTTATTTCTCAATACTCTCACTTGCCGATCTAAAATTCTTATTGGTTATTCTATATATGACAAATCAGCTTGAAGTTCTATCGGCTCATATTCTCATACATGCCTCGAATCAGGATTACATTTCTTAAGCATTGACACATGAAACAAGTTATGGATATGTTGCATATGGGGCGGTAAGGCTAACTCGTATGCGACCTTCCCACTCTCTTCAATATTTTAAATGGACCAACGTATCGTGGCTTTAGCTTGCCTTTATTTCCAAATCTAGTCAATTTTTTCCATGGCAATATCTTCAATAACACATGTTCTCCTTCTTGGTAATCCACATCCTTCCTGGTTTGATCTGCCTATTTGTGTTAGTCGATTATGCGCTGCTTCGAGTCGCTTTTGGATAATCTCTACTTTTTCCTTGGTCTGCCGAATCAGTTCTGGACCTAAAATTTTGCATTCTCCAACTTCATCCCAACATACAGGTGACCAACATTTTCTTTCATATAAGGATTCATAAGGTGGCATTCCAATGCTGGCGTGATAGTTGTTGTTATAAGAGAATTGTACTAGCGGTAAATGTTCATCCCAACTGCCTTCAAAGTCTATTACACATACACATAGCATATTTTCAATTATTTAAATCGTTCTTTTGCTTTGTCCATCCATCTATTGATGATAAGCGGTACTCATGTTTAATTTAGTACCAAGGCATTCCTAAAACTATCTCCAGAACTTCGAATTAAAACGTGGATCTTGATCAGATACAATGGATACAGGTACTCCATGCCGCATCAATATCTCCATAAGATATAGGTGCACTAACTTATCAAATGAAAATCTTTTGTTGATTGGGAGAAAATGTGCTGACTTAGTTAATCTGTCAATAATAACCCAAATCGCATCATGGTTTGCTCTGGTTCTTGGAAGTCATACTACAAATTCCATTGCTAGATGCTCCCATTTCCATTCTGGAATATCCAGTGGTTGTAGTAATCCGCTTGGACGTTGATGCTCCACCTTAACTCAGTTAGGCACGTATAACATTTACTGACCCATTAAGCTATTTCTTTCTTCATATCTGGTCACCAAAAGTTTTCCTTTAAATCTCTATACATCTTCGTGCTTCTGGGATGAATTGAATATCTTGAGTTATGAGTGTCTCATAAAATAAATATTTTATTAAATCATTATATTTATATGCGATGATTAATATACTTTGATTACATCAAAAGTTGCCTTTGTACTGGTAATGATAAAAGTGGACTTCGGTTATATTAAGAATCGTGTGAGAAATATGAATGATCTGGAAAGGATTTAACCCTCCTAATTATTGGAGAGATATTATGGGCCTCTTCTGTGAGCTAGACTATGAAATGCGTGGCGCCGCGCTCAAATGTTGATTTGAAATGATAGTCTACTCATTGATCAAGGAAACCTGGATTAAACCATGAAGAGGATGACTGTTACGAATATGTTATGAACTTGATGATAAGTTAACAAAACACCTTAGTAGATTTAACTTAGTCAATTTTGTAGCACTCGACGGATGATCAAATATAGTCCCGACGGATGAACTTTATAGTCCCGACAGATGACAAACTGACATCCATCGAGTGAGTAGCTTATGGAACAAACAAGAACTGTAGCACATTTATGCAAACAACTTGTATTAGTCAAGTAGATTGCTTAGGGTTCTGTAAGTCATGTTGACTACTAGATTAATATGCAGAATAGGTTGATTAATTGCAAATATGAGATGTCTTGTAATATGTATAAGTGAAATAGAGTCAAGTGGCAGATAGACTCCCGATGGATGATCTACAAGACTCCCGACGGATGATCAACAAAGCTCCCAATGGATGACAGGCATAGTCCCGACGGATGATCAAATTCAAATAGATGTTGACAGTGACAACACAGTCACATGCGTTGGGTGTTTGCCAAAGGAATATGGCAGCTTGTTAAGCAGGAATTTGAGAACAAAGAAGCATAACCATTATCATGCAATTGTGAAGATATTCAAAGATGCTGGAATAGAGTACTGAAGTAGCATGGAGTTAGACTAGATATGTTTTGTTTTATTATCTTGACTTATTGTTATGTAAACTTGGTGATATATAAACCAAGTGTAAGAAGTAGAACAATTAACTAAGCAGGCCTATTTTCAGAGAAACACATCAAGCTGTATTCTGTAAGCATTTCTCTGAAGTTTAGTTATTTAAACTTGTAAGCAGCTGTGAGCTATTCAAAGGTTCACAGGGTTCTTATTTGATATATATATATATATCTGGTGGATACTTTCAAATTCACCAGAAAGTTTTAAAAGCTTGTGTTCTTATTACTTAGTGTTTTGATTTATATCACTCTTCTATTCCGCACCATTGCTAATTAAACACTGTTATATTTATCAAGTTAAAACTTTATTTAAATTTGAAAAAGTAGACAAAATTATATTAAACCCCCTTCTGTAATTCTTGTTGTATTATTAGAGAATAACAATTGGTATCAGAGCAAGCTATTGAAGAACAAAGAGTATAAAGATCACAACAAATAATAAGATGAACAAAAAGGATGTTGGAGTAAAGATTCCATTTCTGGAAAAAGATAACTATCACCACTGGAAGGTGAAGATGTACCTACATCTTCTTTCCCAAGATGAGGACTATGTGGACTGCATATAGAGAGGTCCTCATGTACCAATGAGAGCTGCAACTGGCAATGAGCCATATGTTCATAAACCTAGGCATGAATGGTCAGACCCTGACATTGAGCAAGTCACGAAAGATAAGAAGGCCATGAATATATTGTTCAATGGAGTTGATGGTGATATGTTTGATAACATCATTAACTGTAAAACAACCAAAGAGGTTTGGGACACAATCCAGATTATTTCTACAGGGACTGGTTTAGGTTAATTTCAATCAATGTATTTATGCAACAATGGTATGGTTGTTATCCAATGCTAAGACAAATAATAAATTGAGGTTGTTTTTAACTATAATTAACTAAGAGATTTTTCTAAAGAACATTAACTAAGAGATTAAAGAGAGTTGAATACTATATGACACCAACATGGGATTCTAACTACATTTAATACTTAATTCAATAGACTTTTCATTCTTAACCTTAGCATGTAATGGTGATGACACTAATCAGATAACACGAAACTGATAAACGCCAACTTTCATTATACGAATACCATACTACCAGACATCGACAAAAGAGATAGAAGCTGAATAGACACCAATTATATTGAGACCCTGTATGTCTATAGAATTTGCCAATATAACGGTTTAATGCACAAGTTATCTATCGTGATTATATAGGGCAAGTAAGATGGTTAAAATTACCTACGAATCATGCATATCAAATACATGAACCTATGCTAGCATGGAAAGTTCTAAACCCTTAAATTCACTTTCGCTTCATTAAAGATTAATACACTATCTTATAAGATGCAGCTACTGATTCAACAATATGAGCATTTTCACTGTGAAGAAAGTGAGTCTCTCACTAATATTTTCAGTAGATTTCAAAAGCTACTAAGTGCTCTGAAGTTACATAGAAGAGTATATCAAACAAAAGACTCTAACCTCAAGTTCCTTAGATCTCTTCCAAAAGAGTGGAAGCCAATGACAGTCTCATTGAGAAATTCACAAGATTACAAGGAAGTTCACCTTAGAGAGACTGTATGGCATCTTGAAAACCTATGAGCTTGAAATAGAGCAAGATGAGAGGATGGAGAAAGGAAGGAAGAAAGGAGGGTCCATAGCACTGGTTGCTGAGTTAGAGAAGGAGAAAGAGATGAAGGTAGAAGCTGTTGAGTCTACATCAAAGGTTTGTGAAAGCAAGGGTAAAGGGCTGGTAGCTGAAAATGAAGATCACTTAAGCCAAGATGACATGGATGATATTGATAAACATCTAGCATTCTTATCTAGAAGATTTGCCAAACTCAAATTCAAGAAGAATTTTGGAGCAGCTATGCCAAACAGAAACATGGTTGATAAGACAAAAATCAAGTGTTTCAAATGTGTCTTGGCAGGTCATTTTGCCAGTGAATGTAGAAAGTCTGATTCCAGCAAAAAGAAGTTTGAGCATGTTGATTATAAACAAAAAAAATACTTTGAGTTTCTCAAACAAAAGGAAAGGGCTTTCATCACACAGGAGAATGATTGGGCTGCAGATGGATTGGATGAAGATGAAGAAACAAACTATGTCAATCTAGCTCTAATGGCTAAATCTGATGAAACAGAAGAAGTTCTTCAAGAAATCAGGTAATCACCACTAACCTAGCATATTTATCTAAAGCTGAGTGTAATGATGCAATAAATGACATGTCTACAGAATTATATCACCTGCGTGTTACACTTAAGTCTCTCACTAAGGAAAATGCTAAAATTAAAGAAAATAATTTGTTTTTAAGTGAGACGAATAATGTGCTAGAGTCTCAGTTTATTGAATTTAATAAATTGAGAATTTAGTGTAAGATTTCTAAGGATGAATTAACTGAGTCCTTGAAGAAAGAAGAGATTTTCAAGAAGCAGCTTGAACAAGAACATGAAGTGATTAAGACATGGAAATTATCTAGAGATGTTCATGCTCAAATCACTAAAGTTCAAGGTATTGAGTCATTTTGTGATGCAGCCTGGAAGAAGAGTAAAGAGAAGCTTGAGTTCAATTTGGTTGAAGGATTGTTTACAGATATGGACTCAACGGATGATGAAAAGCATCTGTCGGATAATCAAAAGGATTATTCGTCGAGTGACAAAGAGCCACATCCGTCGGCTATGAGTAAACCAGTTAGCAAAGCTAAGCTAGCTAAATTGAATGGGAAATATGGATCAGTTTCTAAGAACTTTATTCCAGGAGAATCAAGTCAAGTCAAGAAGAAAAAGAAAGTTAATGTTGGTCATGTTATTCCCAGTGGACTAACAATGAGATTTACAGAAGGGGGGTTGAATGTAAATCTCAAAACTTTTTCAAGTTTTGAGCAGTTTCTAAGGCTAAGTGTTTTTGAGAGCAAGTGTGTGTGAATTGCTTGAAGCTAATGCAGACAGATATATATTCAAACACAAATGTAAAGAACACAGAGAACTTAAAAACTTTTCTGGTGGATTTGTTGTTCCACCAGAGATGTGTTATTTCAGAAAATCTGTGATTCAAAGAATTAAATCACAGCTGCTTCCTAGTACAAACTAGATGATTTTCTCTCTGGATTTTTCTAAACAACTTTGGAAAATTCACATCTAATTACTAGCTGCTACTTGGTTTTTATATCACCAAGGTTACAAGTGAAGATAAAACTGTAAAATACAATTAAAAAGGCTCTTCACATGTTTCTTCTTCATTTCTCTATCCAATGCAATTTAGGCTTAGCTATTAATCTTTGAATACTTCCTTGTTTGTACCAGAATGGAAATGTTGCATTTTCTTGATTCCTCCTAGAGGCTTCCACATTCCAGTTTGTCTCTGTCAACCCATGTGCCTCTGTCAGCTTATGAATTGTCACTATCAACTGCTAATGAACTAAGAATCCGTTGAAGCTTTCATCCGTTGATGCCTTATCCGTTGAGGCTTTATCCGTTGAAGCTTTATCCGTTGATGCATTATCATTTCAAGTCTTTATCCATTGAAGCACTTATCCGTTGATGGATATTATCCGTTGAAGTATTAGAGACATCCGTTGAAGCTTTGTTTCTTATCCGTTGAAGGTCTTCAATATCAGTTGATACTTCTTCACTTATACAAAATTACAAGGCATGAAATATTTACAATTAGCCCTCCTATTTGCATATTTTACTAGTAGTCAACATGACTGATACTTTCCTACAACATCTAAGAATTACAACTTGAATCCAGAGAATGAAATGTGCTACAATACTAAACTTATTGCTAAGTAAAGCTACTCCTTCAATGGATAGCCAAGATGGTCTTATCCGTTGAGGCTACAAACACTAGATTTCTACTTAAGTGTTTTGTTTAACTTATCATCAAACTAATACACATATTCCTAACAATCTCCCCCTATTTATGTCTACTAGAACTGTAGGCATAAATTTGGGTTTAGCTTGATGATAACAAAACACTTGACAAATATATTAACTGTAATAAAGCAGAAATTCAAAAGTGCTTGCAAAAATGTGTATGCTGAGATGAAATTAAAGAATTACATTGTTTCCAGGGGTGCTCCTTTAGCCTGAGCAGATTAATTTCATTTCCTTTGATCCCTTGTTTTCTTTCCTAGCCTCCTGTCATTCTCCTCTATTTGAAGTTGAAGTTGTCTGTAGAACTCAGCTTCATCTTCTTCATTGATGTCCAACTTAGATTGCATATCCTTGAGAGTTTCATTACTGGAAATCTTGAGCTGATCTTCAAGTCTGAAAAATCTTCTGACTCCTTTGTTGTCTCTGAACTCCATCAACCAATGAGGTGATTTGTGAACTGTAATTCCTCTTTCTTGAATGAGTAATGTTCTAGGCAAGGCATTGGGCTCCCACCAAGTTTTCCTTATGTTGGCAATCTTGTTGAGAATCTCAGTCTTGGCTGTCCTGGTAAAGCCAGAATCCCTTTGTATGGTTGAGTAGACTCTAACCAAGGTAGAGTAGCCTTCATTCAGAATCTTGTAGAGAGGCCAAGTTCTTTCCCCACTCCCTTTGTATTTGAACACTAGTCTTTCTGGTAGCTGTCTGTAGGCAGCTATTCCCCTTACTTCCTCCAGCTCATCCAAATAGAGTTCAATGTCTGAAAATTCTTTTATGTCACAAATGTGAACATAATCATCCTTAGAGGCTTGTGGCTTAGGCTTAGGCTTCTGAGTGAATTTGATTGAGGTTTTAGAGGGTGTTGATTTGATTTTTCTTTTCTGCTTCTTTGATGGTGGAGAAGAGGTTAAGAAGGTGGGCAATTTGATGGTGTCCCAATCAATTGGTTCCTCCTTAGGAATGATTGTTTCACCATGAATGTTTATGAAGGGGTCAGGCATAATGGGTACAGGAATAGAAGGTAGTGGTTTGGATTTTGATTGGGTTTCTTCAGTCTCATCTACCATTCTTTCTCTTTGCATTGGCCTTCTTTCTGTTCCCTTTCTGCCATTCCTCTCTTTCCTTACTTCTTTCTTCCATATCATTATCAACCATGTCCCCGTACCTTCATCTTCACTTTTGTCTTCAATTTCTTTCTTTTCTTCAGCTTGACTTTAGCTGTTTTTCAACCTTTGCTTGTGCTCTTTTGTCAGCCTTTAGCTTTTTGGCTTCTTCCTTCAACCTTCTGGTTTCTTCCCTCTTGGCTATTGAGAATTTGGGATGTCCTTGCATCACACAGATGTTATTTCCCTCTCTAAAGATAATAGCCATGTTCCTCCTTACAACCACATCCATGGTCTCTTTGTGCTTTATGATACTTCTACCCAAAACCTTGTCTTCATCAGGCTTTGGAAGAGGAAAATCCACTTCTTTCATCTGAGCAAGGCTTAGAGGATTCTTTGTAGAGTCCTTATTGGATCTATTGTTGGGCTTGAGAACCATAGGTTTCAGATTCTTGGAAGAAGTCTCTCCAACCTTATTCCTCCTTACTGGCTTGAGCTCCATAATAATTGGTTCCACCTTTGTGCTATGCTTCACAGATTGTGATTTAGAAGTTGTAGAACCAAAAATTTGTTGCATCTTTTCATCAATTTTCCTCCTTTGCTCTTTGACTTGCAATTCAGCTGTTGCTATCTGGATTAGATCAATTCCATCAAGCTTTCCTTTGATTTGAATAGTTGGAGAAGTGGTGATGGCAGGAACTAGCACTTGAGATATTTGAACTGTTGTTGATGGCTCTCATTCCCCTTCCCCTTTATTCTCCCCCTTTTTGTTATCATCAAGGGTAGGGGTCAAGCCTTGTGCTTTTGCCAACTGCATTAGTAGATTTGTCTGAGTTTGTTGATTCTGAAGAATGGTGACCATAGAGTCTTCAATGATCTGAACTCTGTCTTCCAACCTGGCCAGCCTCTTGTCAGCATCAGATGCTTTCCTCAGTCTCCCCAACAAATCTTGCATAGTACCATAAGGCATGACTGAATCCAACTTCTCAGCATTGTAGGATTTCAGATCAGCAATGTCCTGTTTGAGTTCATCCACACCTTGATTCTGTTTGAAATGCTGCAACTGCAAGAGATGCAGAGAGTCCAAATGAGCTTGAAGAATTGCCTTGGTACCAGCATCTGTAGTCTCCTGAAGGGCCTTCTGAATAGTCATTACTTGCCTGACCAAAGTGACACCACACTCTCCTGGTGTAGATGCCTTTGCCCATGCCCAATCAGGTAGATCTGGAACAGAACTTGGGCCTGCTTCTCCCTCTAAGTTCATGCTCTCATCTAAAGAGTTAGAGTCATCATCATTAGAATTTACTCCAAATTCTTCAGATGGCTCACCAGCTTGAGAAGGCAGCCTAGGTAACAGCAGCTTTGTCTCTGAGAAGAGATTCTGAAGTGTGTACAATGTTTAAAGTCTGTTCTGACTCCACATTGCCCTGAGCAGCCAATAATTGATAGGCTGGAACAGGGTGAGTAAAAGTGTCAGCATCCAAGGAAATGTTATCAATTACAGCTTTGTAATGTTGCTGAAATTGTCTTTCCTTTTCTACATCATCCACTATCATTGACTCACTAGCAATGGTTGGATCCACCCTTATAGCTTCTGTACCTGCCTTTCTCTCATTTTCTCTATTTACTTGCATCAGGGACTCCCCCTGGCTCACACACACCCTCACACCCTCACCCTCACCTTCTAAGGTGGCACTCCCCTCACTCACTTTTGTCCATGCTGGAAGAAATAGCATGCATATGGTGACTCTCAACCTCTCCTTTTGCCTGGGAGCAACCCAGCCTCTCACTCAAATTATCACTCCCTGGGAGTTTGGCTGTTAATGACATTGTCAAACATAACTTGATCTAGGCCATTAAACAGAATGTTCATGGCTTTCTTATCCTTGTGACCCTCTTCAATATCTTCAACAGTCCATTCTGCTTTTGGCTTGGGAATAGACTGTCCAACAGCAACTGTTGCAGTAGCAGCTGTGGCCACCTTGTGAGGGATGTGAGGACCATTTTCAATGCAGTTGATGTAGCTTTCATCTTGAGAGAGAAGATGTAAATGCATCTTCACTTTCCAGTGAGGATAGTTATCTCTTTCCAAGATTGGAATCTTTACACCAATATCCTTCTTACTCATGATGTTAGTAGAATAGATGTTTAAACTCTTTGTATGTTAAGAGCTTGCTCTGATACCAATTGTTATTCCTAGTGGACTAACAATGAGATTTACAGAAGGGGGCTTAAATGTAAATCTCAAAACTTTTTCAAGTTTTGAGCAGTTTCTAACGCTAAGTGTTTTTTAGAGCAAGTGTGTGTGAATTGCTTGAAGCTAATACAGACAGATATATATTCAAACACAAATGTAAAGAACACAGAGAACTTAAAAACTTTTCTGGTGGATTTGTTGTTCCACCAAAGATGTGTTATTTCAGAAAATCTGTGATTCAAACAATTAAATCACAGCTGCTTCCTAGTACAAACTAGATGATTTTCTCTCTGGATTTTTCTAAACAGCTCTGGAAAATTCACATCTAATTACTAGCTGCTACTTGGTTTATATATCACCAAGTTTACAAGTGAAGACAAAATTGTAAAATACAATTAAAAAGGCTCTTTACATGTTTCTTCTTCATTTCTCTATCTAATGCAATCTAGGCTTAGCTGTTAATCATTGAATACTTCCTTATTTGCACCAGAATGGAAATGCTGCATTTTCTTGATTCCTCCTAGAGGCTTCCACATTCCAGTTTGTCTCTGTCAACCCATGTGCCTCTGTCAGCTTATGAATTGTCACTATCAACTACTAATGAACTAAACATCCGTTGAAGCTTTCATCCGTTGATGCCTTATCCGTTGAGGCTTTATCCGTTGAAGGTTTATTCGTTGATGCATTATCAGTTGAAGTCTTTATCCATTGAAGCACTTATTCAGTTGATGGATATTATCCGTTGAAGCATTAGAGACATCTGTTGAAGCTTTGTTTCTTATCCGTTGAAGGTCTTCAATATCAGTTGATACTTCTTCACTTATACAAAATTACAAGGCATGAAATATTTACAATTAGCCCTCCTATTTGCATATCCACTAGTAGTCAACATGACTGATACTTTCCTACAACATCTAAGAATTACAACTTGAATCTAGATCCAGAGAATGAAATGTGCTACAATACTAAACTTATTGCTAAGTAAAGCTACTCCTTCAACGGATAGCCAAGATGGTCTTATCCGTTGAGGCTACAAACACTAGATTTCTACTTAAGTGTTTTGTTTAACTTATCATCAAACTAATACACATATTCCTAACTGGTCATCTGTCTATCAATCAATTGAATGATATATTAGAAAAGATTGAGGTTAGAACAGAAGCTAAAAAGAAAAACAATAGAAATGGGAAAGTAGGAATTAACAAACATAACAACTACACACCTTGATAAATATGCACCAAGAAAAATATGTGTAAAATGTGGTAGTGTTAATCACTTGTCTGTTAATTACAAACTTGCTATGCCTACTTCCATGTCTGCACCCTCTTCCTTTTCCAACATGACTGTTATGCCTACCATGCCTTTGAATGCTATGTCTACTCAGAATATGAATGGACAATTTGCTAATATGCCATTTGCACCTAATCCTTATTATGCTGCATTTAGTATCCCTCAAATGCCATATAGCATACCTTATTGGAATAACATGTTTGCAAATAGCATGCCTTATCCTGTTAATCAAAATGTGCATGATAATTCTGTTTGAATGACTAGTATCAAAGGTCCAACTCAGATGACTAAGGATGAATCAGAAATTCCCAAGTCAAATGAGATCAAACCTAAGAAACCAAAGAAGAAAGCTAACAAGGCAGGACCTAAGGAAACTTGGGTACCAAAATCAATTTGATTTGATTTTGATATATGCAGGGAAACATAAAGAATATTTGGTATCTAGATAGTGGTTGCTCAAGGCACATGACTGGAGATTCTACCCTGCTCACCGAGTTCAAGGAAAGAGCTTGCCCAAGTATTACTTTTGGAGATGACAGCAAAGGTTATACTGTGGGTTATGGCTTGATTTCAAAAGATAATGTCAACATTGAAGAAGTTGCCCTTGTGGATGGTATCAAGCATAATTTGTTGAGTATCAGCCAGCTTTGTGATAAGGGCAACTCAGTTACTTTCAATTCAGGAGTTTGTGTTGTGACAAACAAAAAGAGCAACATAGTGGTTCTCACTGGAGTGAGAAAAGGAAATGTGTACTTAGCTGATTTCAACTCATCTAATGCAGAATCAGTAACTTGTCTTCTCAGTAAAGCAAGTCAAGATGAAAGTTGGCTATGGCACAAGAAGTTGTCACATCTAAACTTCAAAACCATGAATGAGCTTGTCAAGAAAGAACTAGTTAGAGGTATTCCTCAAGTTAATTTTACTAAGGATGGATTGTGTGATGCCTGCCATAAAGGAAAGCAGATCAAAGCATCATTCAGATAGAAGCTTGATTCAACAATTGAAGAACCTTTGCAATTGTTACACATGGATTTGTTTGGACCAGTCAATGTGTTGTCCATCTTAAGAAAAAGATTTTGCCTAGTAATTGTGGATGATTTCTCAAAGTTCTCTTGGACATATTTCCTAAAGACTAAAGATGAAGCTAGTGAAATCATCATCAATCACATAAGGCAAGTCAACAATCATCCTGAATTTAAAGTAAGAAGAATCTGGAGTGACAATGGAACTGAGTTCAAGAATTCTGTGATGAAGATCATTTTGTGAAGAGAATGGGATTATGCATGAGTTTTCTACAGCAACAACTCCACAACAAAATGGAGTAGTGGAAAGAAAGAACAGATCTCTTATTGAAGCTGCAAGGACAATGCTTGAAGAATCAAAGTTGCCAACATATTTTTGGGTTGAAGTTGTGAATACTTCCTGCTACATTCAGAATATCTCTTTGGTTAATCAAGCAAAGTGCATGAAACCCTACCAATTATTCAAGAATAGGAAGCCAACCCTAAATTTTCTTCATGTCTTTGGCTGCAAATGTTACATTTTAAGGAATCAAACTGATCAACATGGAAAGTTTGATACTAAAGCAGATGAAGGAATTTTTGTTGGATATGCTGTGGGAAAAGCATATAGAGTCTATAATATAAGAACCAACATTGTTATGGAATCAGTACATGTTGTGTTTGATGATAGAAAGATTGAAGGACTGCAAGATGGAGATTTCCATGAAAGCCTTCAGTTTGATAATGTGGAGATGGTTAGTGATGAAAGTGATGATGAAAGTGATCAAGAAACAGTGTCTAAGGATAATGCAGAAAAATCTACAACTAATGAAGCAAATAATTCAACATTTGTTAAGTTACAAAATGCTTCATCCGTCGGGAGATAATCTGCTTTATCCGTTGGGAGACAATCAGCTTCATTCGTCGAGATACAAAATGCATCATCTGTCGGAATAATGAGAGATGCGGAAAGTTAGAATAGATCACCTACAGAAAGTTCCCCTTTCTCAAATCAAAGGTTCACAAACTCAGGGGGAGCTTCTCATAGTCAAAACTCAGTCACACATCAAGACAACAATGAGGCCACTTCATCTAGAGCTAATCTACCTCAATAAAGAAAATGGACTAGAGAACACCCTTTTGAGCTCATCATTGGTGATGCATCTTCTAGAGTTTAAACAAGGAGAGCAACTCAAAAAGAATGTCTATATAGCAGCTTCGTATCTAAGGAAGAACCAAAGAAGGTAGAAGAAACTTTGTTGGATCCTGGTTGGATTTTAACTATGCAGGAGGAGCTAAACCAATTTGAAAGGAATAAGGTATGGAAGCTGGTATCCAAACCTAAAGGAAAGAATCCAATTGACACCAAGTGGTTATTCAGAAATAAGCTGGATGAAAATGACATAGTGGTCAGGAACAAAGCTAGATTGGTTGCTAAGGGGTACTGTCAACAAGAAGGAATAGATTTTGATGAAAACCTTTGCTGCTGTTACAAGACTTGAAGCCATCATAATCTTCTTAGCCTATGCAGCTTATGCAAATTTCAAGCTCTATCAAATGGATGTCAAAAGTGCCTTTCTGAATGGAGATTTGGAGGAGGAAGTCTATGTTAGTCAACCTCCTGCTTTTGAAGATCCAAATTTTCCAGAATATGTCTACTATCTTTTGAAAGCACTTTATGGACTGAAGCAAGCACCTAGAGCCTGGTATGCCACCTTATCAAAGTTTCTTTTGGAAAATCACTTCACAAGTGGTATTGTTGATAAAACTTTATTCTTTAGAAATGTTAATGGCTCTAGTATACTTGTTCAAATTTATGTAGATGATATTATATTTGGCTCTACAGATGAAAAACTTTACAAAAAGTTTGCCAAACTGATGCAAAGTAAGTATGAAATGAGCATGATAAGAGAACTAACTTACATTCTTGGTTTACAAGTTAAGCAAGTTAGTGATGGAATATTCATTAGTCAAACTAAATATATTCATGATCTTTTAAAGAAGTTTGATCTAATGGATTGCACATCTGCAAAAACTCCCATGGCCACTGCAACTAAACTTGAATTAAACACTACGGAAAAGTCTGTGGATATTTCAAGCTATAGGGGCATGGTTGGCTCACTTCTGTACTTAACAGCTAGTAGGCCAGATATAATGTTTGCTACTTGTCTTTGTGCTAGATTTCAGGCTGATCCTAGAGAATCTCACTTAGTAGCTATAAAGAGAATTTTCAGATATCTCAAGGGAACTCCAAAACTTGGCATTTGGTACCCTATAGATTCTGGTTTTGATCTAACTGGCTATTCAGATGCAGATTATGCAGGTTGTAAAATAGACAGAAAAAGTACAACATGAACCTGTCAATTTCTAGGGAACAAGCTTGTGTCCTGGTTCAGTAAAAAGCAAAATTCAGTTTCTACTTCTACAGCTGAAGCTGAATATATTGCTGCTGGTAGTTGCTGTACACATATATTGTGGATGAAAAACCAATTGTTGGACTATGGTCTACAAGTGGACAGAATTCCCATTTTCTGTGATAACACAAGTGCAATTGCCATCACTGAAAATCCAGTACAGCATTTAAGAACAAAGCACATAGATATCAAGTACCACTTCATTAGGGAACATGTGATGAATGGTACTATGGAACTTCATTTTGTTCCAAGTGAAAAGCAGCTTGCAGATATCTTTACCAAGCCACTTGATGAATCCACCTTTTCAAGGTTGGTAAGTGAGTTAGGTATGCTTAATTATTATTGAATCATTTCAGATATTTTTTGCAAGTTATAATGCATCCAGAAACTTAATTGATTTTTCTATTATGGATGAAATTTTGGCTAAGTCAAATTTACATCCCGACGGATGCTCATTATCAATCGAGTTTGATCATCCGCCGGAATATTATTTGTTAATAAAAATTAATTACTTTTCTGGATTATTTTATAACTCGACGGATAATTGTTTTATTCTCAACTGTCGAATTATCTCAATCTTATCCGTTAAACTCTGAACATTATCCATCGGGTATACTTACAGTTTGTAAGTATAACACGACGGAATTATTGACAGAATTTTGATAGTTTATTTATTTTTAAATGGCTATTTTGGGCTATTTTAATTGGTTACTTTATTTCACTTTATTATCTTTGACAGTTTATTTATGAGATAGTATAAAAGAAGAATTCACTTTTATTCTATTCTTTTATCATTCTCAAATCAATTACTCTAACTTATTTCTTCTCCAAAGCAAATACTCTCTCTCTGCAAATTTCCATACTCTAACAATGGCACCAGTAGTCAAAATCATGTCCCAATCTGGATTCATCTATGAAAAGAACAACTTTGTAGCTCTTGTGAACAAGGAGATTCCACAATCTGCAGATTTTCACTAGAATGATGGACTTTGTGAAGAGCTGTAAACTCAGTTATGTTATGCTGGAATCACCCACAATCTATTGTGAAGTTGTGGAGGAGATATGGACAACTGTTGTGTATCAATCTTCTGACAAGACCATAACTTTCACTCTTAAAGGTAAGTAGTTCTGCATTAATAGTGATATTATCAAAGCATGTTTTAAAATTCCAGATAACTCTACCACTGTTCCACACACTGATGCTAATTAAGTTACCATGTTAAATTCTATGGGCTATGCACTTTCTACCTCAAAGTTAAGTGAGATTAGGAGGCTAGGTCTTAGAAAGGAATGGAGCTATCTGTGTGATGTGGTAACTAAGGTATTTTCTGGTAAAGTGAGTAATTATGATTCTATTAACATTGTTATGCTTAACATGCTTTACATGCTAGTTACTGATAAGTACTTTAACTTCAGTGGCATGATCATGTTTGAGTTAAGTTATAAGTTAGGGTAACTTATGATGCTTGCTAACCATCTCACTGAGAACATTGCTGTTGAGAACCCAACCAACAAACTGAATTGTTGGGTTCAAGAAAGGAGAATTATTGCAGATCTAAATAGAGCAAGTCACCACAAAGAGGTGCCCCTCTTCTACTTTCCAATCATGGAGGGCCCTTAGGTAAGTGAGGTAAGCACCACTGTCTCTACTCTTCCAACCTCACAAATTTCTTTGCCTTCAAGTGTAGCTATGGCATCTGTGTCAATGACCCAACAGATGCCTACCCAAGCTACTAAATCAACAATTTTAAAACTCAAAGCTAAGAAAGCCCCCTCCGGTTTCTTTCAAAAGAAACCAGTTGCAAAAACTACAAAACACAAAGAGGGGAGTGGGAAGGAGAGTGAGTTAGGTGAGGGGCATGGTGAAAATCAAAGAAACCCTAAGGATAAGGTTGGTGAGTTTAGTGTTTCCCAACAAACTGTAGGTTGTTAATAAGGAAATCAGCTCAATTCTAGTTTCATCCTCCCAAAAGGATGTTACTATTAAAACAAGCTCCCAACCAGGAGCACAGGCCAAGAGGGTTAGGGACACAAGCTCACCATAGACTTATGCCATAAATAAAAGATCCAAAAGCCCTTGGGGATGCAAAGGGAACACACATAGTGCAAACTGGAGCTAAAGTCTCAGTCACTTCACCATCTCAAAGTCAGCTTGATGTGGCTCCAATAAATGTGGAGTCACAGCCAAAATCATTAATCATTGAAGCACCTAAGACAACCAAATTCACCCACACACTTACTGGATGTGGACATGATTCATACATCACTTCCAAATTCTCCATCTTTAACTCTCTTGGAGAAGCCAAAAATCCAAGCAAGTGAGCATCATCTTTTAGATGATTTGTTGGCTCACTTGCCAATTCTTTTTGAGTCTACTGAGACATCTGTGCCCAAATTTTCATCAATCTGCACATAGTCTACAATAGTCTCCACTCCAAACTCATTCATTTCTTCTATCCCGGTGGATATTATTCATTCCATCTAGTAGTGATTGTATCCTGACGGATGTGCCTAACAGCAGTCATTCAGTCGGCTAGCCAAACTACTATCCCGATGGATGTTCATCATCCGTCGGTTCTCTCTGCAAGACTTCAAATCCCAATCATTGTCACAAGTGCAGATGACCTAGTATTCGTACAATCACTCTTAGGACTGAGGGCAGGGAGTGAATTGAGTGAGAGGCTGGGTTGCTCCCAGGCAAAAGGAGAGGAAAGGAGTGAACCAATGCAGACCATTTCTTCAGGTCTAGCAAAAGTGAGTGAGGGGAGTCCCACCTTAGATGGTGAAGGTGAGGGTGGGAAGCCAAGGGGAGCCCTTGATGCAAGAACATAGAGAATATGAGAGAAATGCAGGTACATGAGACATAAGGATGGACATTATTGTTAGTGAGTCAATGAATGCCCAATGATGCAGACAGAGAGAAACTATCTCAGCATGATCAAGCTGTCACAGATTCCATCTCTTTGGATGTTGAGGCATTTACTCATCCTGTTCCAGAATATCAACTTTTGGCTGGACAGGGCAATGAAAATGCAGAGAAGATGCTGAACTTGGTTGTAATATATGGGATATATCGTGTAATTATTTTTGCTAATAAATAAATATTATGCATGTCCAGTATTTATTCTGTGAATTAACTGTTAAATGGTATATGTATTTGGATGTTCAAAAATAATATCAATTGAGTATTTTAATTTTTATATGTCCGAAATAAAATATAGATAATTGTCATATCTTCCTATTTATTTTTATGTTGATTTATGATTTTATAGGAAATTTATGGATTTTATAAAATCTTTTTCCGAGTATCTATAAACTATTTTATATAATCGGGAACCAACCGACGTCACCCGTTTTTACGTTTTTATAACCCGAAACTCTTCCGAGAACTCCTTCCTAACCTAATTGCAATATTCCTGAGCATTTTCCATGTTTCGACTTTTTCGATCCGGCATACGGTTTGTCCTGCGCGGGTCCCGGCACAATATTTTCGATCCAATATTCGTTTCGGTAAATCAATAAAAATCAGTATTTTTGATAAACGGGATCTTTTTATTACACTATTATAATTATCACATCGTAATACGTGTAACCAGGCGCTGAGACCAAGACCGCAGTACAAATTGTACTGATTTGGATAATTATCCCAAAAACCGGTACCGTTTGGATCTATTTTTATAAATAAACGTACCATTTTATATCCGGAATGATCCAACGGGATACTAATTTTCCGTAATTATAAATAGCCTTTACCGTATTTTATTTCGTACCAAAAATCATTTGCAAACAGTAATTATAGAAATTTACAGAGAAAATCTAAATATTCATATAATCTTCTGAAAATCAAAGCAGCTTTTGAAGGTGTTAGTGATTTTTGGTTTAAAAGCTCGAGTAATCAAATCGAAGGGTTTGAGGAGTACTATCAAATTCTGGAACTCGCTTTACTGCAGAATCAAAGGTTGATTTTATATATTTTTAATTATTTTCGAATTAATTTGATTAAAAATATGAATTTTTGTACGGATGGTTGTTTGAATGATTTGATGCTTGCATGTTGTAGAGCTTGTTCTCCTGATGATTTTCATATGTCATATGACTGATTTGGAGTTCAATATCATGTTCAAAATTGAGTTTAATCTTCGAATTTTAAAATTAGGGTTTATAATTCTGAAATAGGTTACGTGTTTTGATTACTGGAATAAGTTCCTGGTGATTTGTACTTTAATTCTGGAGAATTTGGGGGCCTGAGGTGGCCGAGATCGTGTTCTCCGGCCACACTCCGGCGAAGTCGACGGCGAGGCTGGCAAAATTGCAAACAGGCCCCTGTAGTTTTAAAAACGATACAGTTTGGTCCCCCAGGTTTCCAGAACTTGCAAATTTAGGATTCCTGCTTATAAATTATTTAAAAATCATATTTCCTATTTATTTTAATTATAAAAAAATTTGTTTTAATTTCTGAAAATTCAAAAAATTATTATTTTAATTCCAAAAATTATTTTTCATTCAAAAATAAATCTGAATTAATTAGTTAATTAATTTTAGTTAATAATTAATTAGTTAATTGGTCAATTAATTCGGAAATTAATTGATTAATTGATTTTAATTAATTGTTTAATTTGATTTAATTATTTATTAATGATTTAAAAATTTTGAAAAATAATTTCGAGCTTTAAAATATTACTTTAAATTGTTTTTAAGGCTCGATAATTATTAGAAAATTATTTTGAAGCCAGATGTGGCCAACCGAACTCTGTTTGTTGCTTTAAAATTGATCCGACGACCCGTTTTAATTCCGAAAAATGTTTTAAAAATCATATTAAATACCCGAAAGCCTGTTTATGACCCGAGACTTCTTTATAAATGGTATATCATTGATTGTTTGACATGTTAAGTGTTACATGTAACTTGTTGCTGAACTATCGATCTATATGTTTGGTATTTACTTGTTTATAGCGTAACTTTTAATCCATTAATCGGATTTGGGTAAAATGATGGGTAAATAGAAGTGTATATCGAATAGAATCGTATGAGTTGAGTAATGATAGATGTTTATGATATGTGAGAAGAAGAGGCAAGGCGTAGGAAAGGGAAACAGATAGCCGAGGACTAAGACGGTGGTAATTGGAAGTTAGTAAAGTATAGCAAGCTAGTACCAGGCAAGTAATCTGAACTTTCTCGAGATATATTGTTGATGATTGATAACCATGTTCTATATTTCTAGTGCTTTGAAGCACTGAACCTTAAACCTTGATTCTAGTTGTCGATCTTTGAGCCGTAAACCTTATTCTTCTGAACCATTGATTGTTGTATACCTGAATACGAATTGCAGATATACGATACTACCCCACAAATACATACAAACTAAATACCAGACACTGAATCAAATTTCTTACATATTCAAACCATTGTACCTTATGCTTTGAAGACCAAATCCTTGTAACCTTGAAACGTTGATCCCTTTTGTTATCCAATTCTTTTATTATCTAACAGCCATTTTTTGAAATTAATACATTAATCCTTTGTGAAGATGACAACCATTTCATTATTGAATATCCAATATTGCTTATGATTTTATTTATTGCTTTACATTGTTTATTATGTTATTATGTTAGAATTGGATTGTTTTATAAGAAACATTGTGGACCAGATTCGTGGTCAGACCAGATTGGTGGTCAAGTTAGGCCAATGTGTGCCATGGATCCAGTAATTAGAGCAGAGTTGTGTGCCTTGCTCGGGGTTAGTGCGTGACTGATCAGCAGCCTAACCTTGGTTTTTAAAATTAAAAATATATTACCCAATTCTAAATCATTAATCATTGTTCACTTGATACCTTAATCATTTTCACATGATGATCATTATTCTCAGTCTTGTCATTGTGACTTGCTGAGCTAGTTAGCTCATTTGTGCGATGTTTTTTATATTCTTTTCCAGTTATGAAGGAACTAGTTGGTAGCGAGGATCCCCAATCCAGTGCAAGAGCTAGGGGTCCAGGTTGATCGAGTTAAGCTAGCTGGAAGCTTTTGAGATAGTTTAAGTTTGTAAAAGTTTATAATAATGTTTAATGATCAGTTCTAAGTTTGAATAGTTGGGATTTGGACAATGTAATATAAAGTATGTGTGTGGCTTGTGTGCATACTTTAACCTGTTGGGGTCCGTGGTAGTTTATAAGTAGGGTCACTGCATATCTTTACTATTATTATAAGCAGGTTATAAATAAGGTGTGTGTGCGTGTGGACCCCAAACTTCTGACCCGGGTTTGGAGGGCGCCACAGGTTTGGTATTAGAGCTACTGGTTATAAGTCACTGATACAAGCCTAGGTTGACGGGAATGAGTAGAGGGTTAGGAATATAAGTAAGAAATAGAAAGATAGAGCATCGAGTGGATGAGTGCGACGGTATAACATGTATTAGTATATTTCGTGTTATGGTTCGAGATTCTTATATTGCGATATGATTTCAGAAAGCAGTGATGGCCGACTCTTTCATTTCCGTACCAGTTGATCACTCAGAGCCCTCAGTTGTAGGACCATCTTCAGATCCACGTCATGTTGTTCCACCAGTGTTGGCTATTTTACCTCCACCTGTGTTGCAGCCCGTACCACTGCAGGCTATTCCACCCCCAGGCATGAGGCCACCTATCAGAGGACCCCCACCTGCTGATTCAGGTCTTACTGGTCACTCAGTTACAGGTGTACCTTTCCAGTTTTCTTCCTATCGTGTCCCATATCATCAGTTTAAGGCTTTCCTTATGGAGCAGCGATTCCTACAAGGTCAGATTCAGGAGTTATTACATATCATGCGTACCAGAGAGGTTGAGAGTGGTGAGAGGCGACTCAGAGAGAGGGTATAGGTGTTTTGAAGAGCAACTGCTGTGAGAATTGCTGAGGCTACTCATGAGGACATCACCCCTGATTTTCTTGTGGAGTGGGCTAAGTGGGTTCTGGAGGAGCTTAAGGAGATTGGAGGTCCGAACTTGCCATGAGCCAGAGGCACAGAGATGGAGATGCTGATCAGTACTGTTGTGGATGTTTAGTATGTTCAGTAGTGTGTAGTATGTATCAGTAGAATTTTGGGTTGTATTTATAGACTAGATCTGGTGACTAGTGAGTAGGTCTGTTGTACCCTTTTTGCTTTTACCTCCGAAGCGTCTTTACGCTTGTACTACCTAAAACTTTTGATCTATATATATCAGTACCTTTTCCTTTCCAGCATTTTCATTTACGTTACTGCACCTGTTTTACTTTACTTTATTTATTACACCGGTTATACCCTTGTGATACCATATACCCTGTTCCCTTAATTATTTATATTCTGTAAAGAAGCATGCAATTTACTTAGTTCAACTGTTTTCAAAAAAAAGATATTTCTGTTTTACAAAAACTTTTCTTTCATGTAAATGATTTGATTTAAAAGCTAAATAAGTTATTTGATTCTTTACAGAAAATGCCTCCCAGAAGAAATACCCGCACCAACACCCAGAATGAAGAAATCAACAACAACAACCAAGATGATATTAACCAGAATGTAAACCCAGGACCCATAGACCCAGTAATTACCCAGATTCTTCAAATCTTGGCCCAACAAACAGTTCACCTGACTCAACAACAACAAAGATAGACCAATCCCCAGATAACTTTCAAAACTTTTCAGGCGGTAAACCCACCAGAATTCAAGGGTTCCCTAGATCCGATTGAAGCAAATGTTTGGATAAAGGAAATAGAGAAGTTGTTGGCTTTAGTTAAAGTGAAGGAAGAACAGAAGGTTGAATTTTCAAGTTATTATTTGAATAATGAGGCCACCTATTGGTGGGAGACTGTGAAGACATTGAAAGGTATAGATGTTATTACTTGGGAGAGGTTTAAGGAATTGTTTTTAGAAAAATATTTTCCCCAGTTTGTTCAGGATCAAATGGAGCTGAAGTTTTTAGAATTAAAGCAAGGAAATATGTCGGTAGTTGATTATGAGAGTAAGTTTGAGGAATTGTCAAGGTATGTGCCGTCATATGTAGATACTAACAGGAAGAAGGCTAAGAGATTCCAGCAAGGTCTGAAGCCATGGATCAGAGGGAAGGTAGCCATCTTTGAATTGGATACCTATGCAGGAGTTGTACAGAAGGCCATGATTGCAGAGACAGAGAGCGAGATGTCACAGAAGGAAAAAGAAAGTAAGAAGAGGAAGTTTGTTTCAAGTGTAATCAGAAAGGGCACTATTCAAGGGAGTGCCGCAATCAGCCAACGAGAGAGTCAGCAAACAAGAATCAGCCTATCCGGAATCCAGCAGTTAAGGTTCCAGCTATTGGATTTACATGCTTTAAATGTGGGAAGCCAGGACACATAGCCAGGGATTGCAAGGCACTAGCCCCGGTCAGTAATGCATTGAGAATTATGGGATCTACCCCAACAGTGAATGAGACTCCAAGGGCTAGAGTTTTTGATATGTCTATGAAAGATGCTATCCAGGATGCAGATGTCGTGGAAGGTATACTTAGTGTGAATTCTTTATGTGCCAAAGTGATATTAGATTCGGGGGCAACTCGATCATTTATTTCTCAAGATTTTGTTAGTAAGTTAAATTGTCTAGTTGAGTATTTAAATGAAATAATGACTGTGGAATTAGCAAATCAAGAACGTATATCTGCTAATCAAGTCTATGGGAATTATGAGATCGAGATTTCTGGTAGTAAATTTTGTGTAGATTTGATACCATTTAAGCTAGGAGAGTTTGACGTTATCTTAGGAATGGATTGGTTATCTAAGCACGATGCCCAGATAGATTGTCGAAATAAGAAGGTAATGGTAAAGACGCTAGAAGAAAGAATAATGAAGTTTAAGGGTCAGAAGCAAGCAAAGAGTTTTTAACAATGATTCAAGCTAAAAAGTTACTACGGCAAGGATGCGAGCATTTCGTTGCTCATGTGATTGATAGAAGTCAGGAGCCAGCCAAATTTGAAAATATTCCAGTAGTCAATGAATTTCCAGACGTGTTTCCCGATGAGTTACCAGGACTTCCTCCAGATAGAGAAATCGAGTTTGCGATCGACTTAGCACCTGGAACGGAATCAGTATCCAAGGCCCCATACAGAATGGCGCCCATTGAGATGAAGGAACTAGCAAAGCAATTGCAAGAATTGTTAGAGAAAGGAGTAATCAGACCCAGTGTATCCCCATGGGGTGTACTGATACTATTTGTCAAGAAGAAGGATGGAAACATGAGACTGTGCATCGACTATCGGGAGCTCAACAAGCTTACTATTAGGAACAAGTATCCACTGCCAAGGATTGATGATTTGTTTGACCAATTAAAAGGAGCCAAGTACTTCTCCAAGATAGATTTGAGATCAGGATATCATCAACTAAAGATTAAGCCAGAGGATATACCAAAGACAGCTTTCAGAACAAGGTATGAACATTATGAATTTTTAGTGATGTCTTTTGGATTAACCAATGCCCCGGCAGCATTCATGGACCTGATGAACAGAATTTTCTGGGAATATTTGGATAAGTTCGTTATTGTGTTTATAGACGATATTTTGATTTATTCAAAGACAGAAGAGGATCATACAAAACATTTGAGGACATCTTTGGAGATTTTGAGAAAGAAAAAGTTATACGCTAAATTTTCAAAGTATGAGTTTTGGTTACAGGAAGTTTAGTTCTTAGGACACATAGTCAGTAATGAAGGGATCAAAGTAGACCCAGCGAAGATTGAAGCAATTACAAATTGGGAAAGACCGAGAATTCCAACAAAGGTAAGAAGTTTCTTGGGATTAGCGGGATATTATCGTCAATTTGTTCAAAATTTCTCAAGGATTGCAACACCAATGACGAAGCTTACACGGAAGACTAAAAAGTTCTTATGGAACGATAAATGTGAAGAAAGTTTTTAGGAATTGAAGCGAAAATTAATTACGACACCTTTTTTGTCACTTCCAGATGATCAAGGGAATTTTGTAATCTATAGCGATGCTTCTCATTAAGGACTCAGATGCGTTCTGATGCAGCATGATAAGGTTATTGTGTATGCATCAAGGCAATTGAAACCACACGAACAGAAGTATCCTACCCATGATTTGGAGCTAGCAGCCATAGTGTTTATTTTGATGATTTGGAGACATTATCTATATGGAGAGAAATGTGAGATTTATACGGATCACAAAAGTTTAAAGTACATATTCACACAGAAGGAGCTTAATATGAGACAGAGGAGATGGTTAGAGTTGATCAAGGATTACGACTACACGATTAACTATCATCCCGGTAAAGCAAACGTTGTGGCGGACACGTTAAGTCAGAAAGAAAAATTGAATGTGTTATCAGTACCAGAAGAGATATACAAGGAATTCTAGAAACTGGAATTAGAGATTAGAGTTTGCAAGCCTGATGAAGCACAAGTGTATAGTATGATTTTCCACCGGAGTTATTAGAGAAGATAAGAAAGTGTCAAGAAGAGATAATGGATTAGGACATTAATCGTTTGGTAGGTGAAGAATTGTGCACGCGAAAGGACGATCAAGGTATTCTTAGGTTTTCTTCTAGAATTTGGATTCCACCAGTGACGGAGTTGAAGAATGAAATTTTACAGGAAGCTCATAATTCAAGGTATTTAATCCATCCAGCAAGTACCAAGATGTACAGAGATTTAAAGGAAAATTATTGGTGGCCGGATATGAAGAGGGAAATTGCGGAATGGGTTAGCAGATGTTACACATGTCAGAGAGTTAAAGCAGAGCATTAGAGACCAAGTGGATTGTTGCAGCCATTAGAGATTCCAGAATGGAAGTGGGAGCATATTACCATGGATTTCATAGTTGGATTATCATGAACGAAAGCTAATCATGATGCCATTTGGGTTATAGTGGACAGACTTACCAAGTCAGCTCATTTCCTGCCTATAAATGAAAGATTTTCACTAGACAAGTAATTTTACATGTACCTGAAAGAGGTCGTAGTTCGTCCTGAAGCCCTTGTGTCTATCGTATCCGATCGAGATCCAAGATTTAATTCAAGATTTTGGAAGAGTTTTCAAGAATGTTTGGTAACGAGACTGAATATGAGCACGGACTTACCATCCCCAGACGGATGTCCAGAGTGAAAGAACAATCCAGACAATCGAAGACATATTACGTGTTTGTGCTATTGATTTCAAAGGAAGTTGGGACGAGCATTTACCCTTGGTAGAATTTGCTTACAACAACAGTTATCACGCCAGTATTGGGATGCCACCTTATGAAGCTCTTTATGGATGCAAATGTCGATCTCCTGTATATTGGGACGAAGTAGGAGCACGCAAAATACTTGGACCTGAATTGGTGCTACAAATGAAGGAAGTTGTTGAAGTGATCCATAAAAGATTGATAGAAGCACAAGACCGTCAAAGGAAATATGCAGATCAATCAAGAAAAGATATGGAATTTGAAGAAGGAAATCTGGTATTACTGAAAGTATCGCCGTGGAAAGGATTGACAAGATTTGGAAAGAAAGGAAAATTGAGCCCAAGATATGTGCGCGTTGGCAAAGTAGATTACGAATTCGCGTTACCTCCGCACATGGAGCACATTCACAATGTTTTTCATGTATCGATGCTTAAGAAATATAATCCAGACTCCAGGCATTTAATCGAATACGAGCCAATAGAGCTTTAAGCAGATTTGTCGTATGTAGAGAGTCCGATAGAGTTTTTGAAGAAAGAGAGAAAGTATTAAGAAATAAAGTGGTAAAGTTAGTAAGAGTACTGTGGAGAAACCCAAAGGTTGAAGAGTCAACCTGGGAGTTAGAAAGTGATATGAGAGAAAGGTGCCCTCATTTGTTTCCTTAGGAGATTCTGAGGACAGAATCCTTTTAAGGGGGGAAGGATGTAATATCTGGGATATATCGTGTAATTATTTTTGCTAATAAATAAATATTATGCATGTCCAGTATTTATTCTGTGAATTAACTGTTAAGTGGTATATGTATTTGGATGTTCAAAAATAATATCAATTGAGTATTTTAATTTTTATATGTCCAAAATAAAATATAGATAATTGTCATATCTTCCTATTTATTTTTATGTTGATTTATGATTTTATAGGAAATTTATAGATTTTATAAAATCTTTTTCCGAGTATCTATAAACTATTTTATATAATCGGCAACCAACCGACGTCACCCGTTTTTACGTTTTTATAACCCGAAACTCTTCCGAGAACTCCTTCCTAACCTAATTGCAATATTCTGAGCATTTTCCATGTTTCGACTTTTTCGATCTCGTATTTTTGATAAACGGGATCTTTTTATTAAACTATTATAATTATCACCTCGTAATACGTGTAACCAGGCGCTGAGACCAAGACCGCAGTACAAATTGTACTGATTTGGATAATTATCCTGAAAACCGGTACTGTTTGGATCTGTTTTTATAAATAAACGTACCATTTTATATCCGGAATGATCCAACGGGATACTAATTTTCCGTAATTATAAATAGCCTTTACCGTATTTTATTCCGTACCAAAAATCATTTGCAAACAGTAATTATAGAAATTTACAGAGAAAATCTATATATTCATATAATCTTCTCAAATCAAACCAGCTTTTGAAGGTGTTAGTGATTTATGTTTTCAAAGCTCGAAGTAACCAAATCGAAGGGTTTCAGGAGTACTATCAGATTCTGGAACTCGTTTTACTGCAGAATCAAAGGTTGATTTTATATATTTTTAATTATTTTCAAATTATTTAGATTAAAAATATGAATTTTTGTACGAATAGTTGTTTGAATGATTTGATGCTTGCATAGTTGTATAGCTTGTTCTCCTGATAATTTTCATATGTCATATGACTGATTTGGAGTTCAATAACATGTTCAAAATTGAGTTTAATCTTTGAATTTTAAAATTAGGGTTTATAACCTGTATGAATGTTCTTAATTGAAAATTAGGGCTTTTTGTTCTAGGGGTTATTAGCTGTTCAAATATAGTGGGTTGTGTTCCTTATGAAATTTGCAATCGATTGGTGTATAGCTCGTTAACAGAGGATTCGTAGTTTGAAGGGAGTTGTGTTTTTAAATTTTCGTCGAGCTCGCCGAAAACCGGCTAGTTTCTTGAGCATTTTCCGGTCAATTCTGAAATAGGTTATGTGTTTTGATTACTGGAATAAGTTCCTGGTGGTTTGTACTTTAATTCTAGAGAATCTGGGGGCCTGAGGTGGCCGGGATCGTGTTCTACGGCCACACTCCGGCGAAGTCGACGGCGGGGCTGGCAAAATTGCAAACAGTCCCCTGTAGTTTTAAAAACGATACAGTTTGGTCCCCCAGGTTTCCAGAACTTGCAAATTTAGGATTCCTGTTTATAAATTATTTAAAAATCATATTTCCTATTTATTTTAATTATAAAAAAATCGTTTTTAATTTCTGAAAATTCTATAAATTGTTATTTTAATTCCAAAAATTATTTTTAATTCAAAAATAAATCTGAATTATGTAATTAATTAATTTTAGTTAATAATTATTTAGTTAATTGGTCAATTAATTTAAAAATTAATTGATTAATTGATTTAATTATTTATTAATTGATTTTATTTAATTGTTTAATTAGATTTAATTATTTATTAATGATTTAAAAAATTTAAAAATAATTTCGAGCTTTAAAATATTACTCTAAATTGTTTTCAAGACTCGATAATTATTAGAAAATTATTTTGAAGCCAGATGTGGCCAACCGAACCCTGTTTATTGCTCTAAAATTGATCCAACGACCCGTTTTAATTCCGAAAAATGTTTTAAAAATCATATTAAATACCCGAAAGCCTGTTTATGACCCGAGACTTCTTTATAAATGGTATATCATTGATTGTTTGATGTGTTACGTGTTACATGTAGCTTGTTGTTTAACTATCGATCTATATGTTCGGTATTTACTTGTTTATAGCGTAACTTTCAATCCGTTAATCGGATTTGGGTAAAACGAAGGGTAGATAGAAGTGTATATCGAATAGAATCATATGAGTTGAGTAATGATAGATGTTTATGATATGTGAGCAGAAGAGGTAAGGCGTAGGAAAGGGAAATAGATAGCCGAGGAGTAAGACGGTGGTAATTGAAAGTTAGTAAAGTATAGCAAGCTAGTACCAGGCAAGTAATCTGAACTTTCTCGAGATATTTTGTTGATGATTGATAATCCTGTTTTATATTACAAGTGCTTTGAAGCACTGAACCTTAAACCTTGATTCAAGTTGTCGATCTTTGAGCCGTAAACCTTATTCTTCTGAACCATTGATTGTTGTATACCCGAATACGAATTGCAGACATATGATACTACCCCACAAATACATACAAACTAAATAGCAGACACTGAATCAAATTTCTTACATATTCAAACCATTGTACCTTATGCTTTGAAGACCAAATCCTTGTAACCTTGAAACTGTTGATCCCTTTTGTTATCCAATTCTTTCATTACCTAACAGCCAGTCTTTGAAATTGACACAGTAATCCTTTGTGAAGATGACAACCATTTCATTATTGAATATCCAATATTGCTTATGATTTTGTTTATTGCTTTACATTGTTTATTCTATTATTATGTTAGAATTGGATTGTTTTATAAAAAAATTGTGGACATGATTCGTGGTCAGACCAGATTGGTGGTCAAGTTAGGCCAATGTGTGTCATGGATCCAGTAATTAGAGCAGAATTGTGTGCGTTGCTTGGGGTTAGTGCGTGACTGATCAGCAGCCTAACCTTGATTTTTAAAATAAAAATATATTACCCAATTCTAAATCATTAATCATTGTTCACTTGATACCTTAATCCTTTTCACTTGATAATCATTATTCTCAGTCTTGTCATTGTAACTTGCTGAGCTAGTTAGATTACATTGTGCGATGTTGTTTATGTTCTTTTCCAGTTAAGAAGGAACCAGTTGGTAGCGAGGATCCCCAATCCAGTGCAAGAGTTAGGGGTCTAGGTTGATCGAGTTAAGCTAGCTGGCATCTTTTGAGATAGTTCAAGTTTGTAAAAGTTTGTAATAATGTTTAATGATCAGTTCTAAGTTTGAATAGTTGGGATCTGGACTGATGTAATATAAAGTATGTGTGTATGGCTTGTGTGCATACTTTAACCTGTTGCGGTCCGTGGTAGTTGGTAAGTAGGGTGACTGCATATCTTTACTATTGTTATAAGCAGGTTATAAATAAGGTGTGTGTGCGTGTGGACCCCAAACTTCTGACCCAGGTTTGGAGGGTGCCACATTGGTGCATACCACTCAATCAATGCAAAGAGCTAAGGATGTCATCACAGCCATGCCACCTAGAGCTGGTGATGATGTTGACTATGGTACTGGTGAGTCTGCATATTTCTTTGGAGATGATGGTGAAAGGCATATGTTATAGCCTATTTGTTTATTCGAGGATTTAACTCAACTCAAATAAGAATGTAATAAGTAAATAGTGGATCTATCGTCAGAGAGATCTCACAGAGTAACATATGTCAAAGGATTAAGTAACATTGTTCATCTACAGACTTGATGACTTAATTCACTGGAAGAAGCTCAAGAAATTGATCAAGCCTCAGTGATATAAATCAAGATTGTGGATTTAATCAAGTGACAGAGATCTCGTCAGGGTATCAATTAATTACAAGGATTTAGTCTGAAGAAAATCAAGAGTATCAAGGTCAAGGCATGAAGAAACGTCACGGAAAGTTAGTCACTCATGAACCAGACAGTACATCGAGTGTCAACATTGAAGTGGTGGAATTGATTCGTAATTGACAGTGATTTTCAGAAGATTTTCAGAGGAATGGTTGCTGCTCAAGATTGGTATTAATTCTCTATTAATTAATTAAGCCATATAATTTAATTAAGAAAATAAATTAAATCTGCAAAGATTAATTTATTGATTAATTGAATTAATTGATTAATTAATTCAGAATTATTATTTGATTAAAATCTGTTTTAATCCAGCAAGACTATCTTTTATATTAGGAAGACAATCGGTATGACAATCAATAGTCATACCGAATGTCATGCTAGTTCATTTGGATTGTCTTGCCGAAAGTCCTACCAGTTCAAATGGATTGTCATGCCAGTTCATTTGATTGTCTTGTCGAAAGTCTTGCTGATTCAATTGGATTGTTTTGTTTACTTAAACAACAGAAAGCAGATCATTTTCAATAGAACACAACATTGAATATTCAACAGCAAAACACAGAACAAGAGAACCTGCAGAGAAATTATTGCAAACTACACAGATCATTTATTTCTAGTATTTATTGTTAAATCCAATCCACTAGAAATACTTTTCTTGTTCTTGTGTAACTATCTAGCGGATCGAAATCCCTAGAACTTAATCTCAAATCGCTTTAGCATTTGATCTTTTTTATTGCAAAAATAGAAAAAGTTCATGTCGAATTTATTCTAGATTTGTAATAATTGATTTGAGATTAATCCCTTGTAAACGATACCGTTGTTGTAACACCTTTCAAGTTTAATAATAGTTTTATTTAACTTGAATTTTGTTTCACCTTTTTATTCCGCATTTTATTCGATTAAACGGTATTGTTTGTATTCAACCCCCCTTCTACAAACATATTGGGACCTAACAATTGGTATCAGAGCCTTCTGATTAACGTATAAATCAAGATCCTAGACTTTTGTGTTTCTTTCACTCCTTGAATTTTTTATTCACTCAAAAATTCATAATGACTACACAAAAAGTTGGAACCGTTAAAATTCCACTATTCGATAAAGAAAATTATGTTATGTGGAAGAAGAAGATGCTATTGTTTTTACAAGTTGCAAATTCCAAATATCTAGAAGTGTTAAAGAAGGGTCCTAAAATTCCGATGGTTATTGAACCAGAGGTAATAGAAAATGATGTGGTGATTACCAAAGCAAGAACTTATGTGAAAGATCCTGAGGATTTTTCTCCTGCTGAAAAAGAAGAAGCCTCCCTAGATGCTAGCCTTCAATTAATTTTAGTAGATTTCCTTGATCCCTTGATGAATAGACATGTGATGAACTGTAAAGATTCTAAACATATCTGGGAAACTATTGAGGTTATTAATGAAGGCACAGGAGGAAGTTAGGGAGAATAAGTTAGAAATCCTAACCTCTGAGTATGAATACTTTAAATCCAATCCAGGAGAAGGAATTACTGAAGTGTTTGAGAGGTACAATGCATTGATCAACAACCTGAACATTAATGGTAAATACTATTCCATCAGGGAGGTCAAAAAAAGTTCCTTTTAACACTGCCAACTCATCTCGAACATAGAATCACTGCCATAAGAGAAGCAAGAGATCTGAGTGAGATTTCTTTGGAAAGGCTCTATGGTGTGTTAAAGACTTATGAGTTGGAGCAGATTCAGCAGAAGGAATTTTACGGGAAAGGAAGGGTGGTCAGCACGTCTACTGCTCTAGTAGCTGATGAACAACAACAACAACCACAATATCAACAACAATCTCAACAGTCAGAAAGAATGGTACAGTCTTCCAAGGTTGAAGAAAATATGATAGTAGCAGAATTTGATCCTCCTACTACAAATCAATCAGGAGATGATTTTTATTCCTTGGAAGAACTGGAGCAATTGGAGGATGAGTCAATGGCCCTGATTGTCAAGAGATTCTCAAATGTCAGATTCAAAAGGAATCCCAAGTTCAAGTACAAGTCCAACTACAACAGATTCCAGAAAGGTGGATCTTCATCCTCTAACACCAGCAGTGGTGGGTATAAAACAGGGATGGTTGATCGAAGCACCATTCGATGCTTCAACTGCAATGAGTTGGGACACTTTGCCACAGAATGCAGGAAGCCAAAACAAGTTAGGAAGAACTCTTACGATTCTAATCAGAAGAGTAAATCTGAAAGGGCTTACCTGGCAAAGGGAAGAAGCTGGGATGATACTGACAGTGAAGATGAAGAAGTTGGGAATCTTGCTCTCATGGCTAGAGATGCAAACACCTCATCGTCAAGAAAAGAGGTAAAATTTACTGATGCTGAATTAGTTTATCATCTAGGAGGTTCCTTAGATTGTGCTCGTCGTGATAATGAATTGTTAAATCAACAAATCAAAGACCTTGAGAAAGAGGTCAATGAATTAAGACTTGTGCGCATTAATCAAGATAAATTAAAAGAACAAGTATCTTTTCTAGAGAATAGAGTTGACTGTTATAGACAACTCGAAACTATTCTCAAAGACAAGATCACCGGTCTTGAGGCTAAGGTTAAAGCTTACTTTAATTCTTGTTCGAAGTCCAAAGAGTTTTACAATAAGCAAGCTGTTAATCAAACATCTGGAATAGGTTATGATTACAATGTTGCTATTGGAAAATTAGGCATAAACTCCCCTCCTCATGTATGTGCTAAAGGCAGGGAAGTACCACATGTGCTTAAGGGTGTTGATGAACCCCTCTATAAAGAATCAATTGCTGAACCATTTGATGAGACCTCATTTATTATTCAAGAAGAAATCCGTGCTGAAGATCATGCTAATGAGAAAGCTGTCTCCAAGTCAAGTGTGTCAAAGGTTCAAGTCAAAGTTGTGAAAGCAACTGAGACTAACTCAGACACACATGAGTTGGATAACACAAATGCCATGTCTACCATGCATAAGTTGCCTATTGTTAATCCCTCTCATAAAGCATGTGGTGTTCCTGATTGTATGTCTTGTGCTTTTAATTTGATGTATGCTTATTTTAATGGTAAGCATGTTTCTAATGATAAGACAACTCCTCGTCAGCATGTGAATAATAGAAAGCATGATAGGTCTAAGACTGATAGTCCTCCTAAAGCTAGAAAGGAGACATTTGTGCCTAAGCCTAAACAGAAATTTGTCAAGGCTGTTCACAAGGTCAAATGTCCAGTCATTGAGAAAGTTGAGAACATTAAAATTAAGAATATTGTTTTGCCTGATAAAGGCCAATTTTACAAGTATGCCGGACCCAGCCAAGCTTGGGTTCCGAAGAAGGTCTAATCCATTTGTATTGCAGGGCATTAAACAGGTACAACCGGTAGTGTGGATTCTTGACAGCGGATCGTTAAGACATATGACCGGAGATAGAGCCCTGCTATGAAATGTGGTTGAGAAAGCTGGCCCAGTGGTTACCTTTGGAGATAACAGCAAAGGTTTAACTGAGGGATATGGCTGTTTGCTAGCTGGAATTGTTATCATTGAAAATGTGTATGTTGTGCAAGGACTTGAACACAATCTGCTTAGCATTAGTCAGTTCTGTGACAACGGCTACAATGTTTTATTTGACAAGCTGAAGTGTCAGATTCTGCACAAGAAAAGTGAAAAACCCTCCTTGATGGGAATCCGGAAAGGAAATCTGTTCATAGCTGACATGAACTCTGGAAGCAATCCTGAAGTCAATTGTTTCTATGCAAAGGCATCGACAGATGAGAGTTGGCTATGGCACAAGAGACTTTCTCATCTCAATTTCAAAACAATGAATTCTCTTGTCAAAAGAGAATTGGTCAGAGGTCTACCTCAGCTGGAATTCTCCCCAGAAGGACTATGTGAGGCTTGCCAGAAAGGAAAGTCAAAGAAAGCAAGTCACAAAGGCACTGACACATCCTCTATAACTGGTGTTCTGCAATTATTACACATGGATTTATTTGGACCAGTTAATGTCCTTTCGATGTCAAAGAAGTGTTACTGTCTTGTGATAGTTGATGACTATTCCAAGTATATGTGGGTTTTATTCCTTCACTCTAAGGATGAAACACCATAAGTTGTGATTGACCATATCAAGTTGATCGAGTTAGATTCTAATGTCCTTGTTAGAGCAATAAGGTCAGATAATGGAACAGAATTCAAGAATTCACTTCTCAATGGATTTTGTACAGACAAAGGGATTACCAGACAATTTTCAGCTCCTAGAACCCCTCAGCAAAATGGAGTGGTAGAAAGGAAGAATCGTACATTGATTGAAGCTGTAAGAACGATGTTAAGTGAATCAGGTCTTCCAATGTACTTTTGGGCTGAAGCTGTCAATACTGCATGTTATACTCAGAATCGAACTCTAATCAACAAAGACTTCATGAAAACTCCTTATGAGATTTTGAATGAACAGAAACCTTGTATCAAATACTTTCATGTATTTGGTGCCAGATGCTTCGTGCTCAAGGATGGAGATGATCGTCGTGGTAAATTCGAGGCAAAGGCATATGAGGGTATTTTTGTTGGATATGGAAGAAGATCATACAGAGTGTATATCATTGATCAACACAAAGTAACTGAAAGTGTCAATGTTACATTTGATGACACTAAACTCCCTAGTATCCAAACTGAAGATCCTTCTGAGAAACTGAAGTTTGATGATATGTCAGATTCAGAATCAGAACATGGTCAAGAAATTGAGGTTGTTGCTGGTGAAGAACCTGTTAATCATGATGATACTCAAGGTAATGGTGATGGAAACTTTGGCAACAATGGAGATACCACTGCTACTGATGGAGAATCTTCAAGTCAATATGGCAACAACTCAGGGGGAGATGCTGAAGGATCAACTAGTAGGACACAACATCCCAATGAATTTCAAGGCGAATCATCAAGATCAAATCTTCGAAGACAGACTGTCTGGAATAAAGCTCATCCTTTTGAGTTGATTATTGGTGATCCAGATGTTGGAGTCAGAACTAGACGTGCTACTCAAAATGAGTGTTTGTTCTCAGGATTTCTTTCTGAGATGGAACCTAAGAAGATTGAGGAAGCATTGACTGATCCAGATTGGGTGATTGCTATGCAAGATGAACTCAATCAGTTTGAACATCAACAAGTCTGGAAACTGGTACCTAGACCTACACATAAGAAAGCTGTTGGTACTAGGTGGGTATTCAGGAATAAACTAGATGAAGATGGTGTGGTTACAAGAAACAAAGCAAGACTGGTAGCTAAAGGGTATTCTCAAGCTGAAGGCATTGATTATGATGAAACCTATGCTCCAGTGGCTAGACTAGAGGCCATCAGGATATTTCTGGCATTTGCAGCATTCTCTAACTTTAAAGTTTATCAAATGGATGTCAAGAGTGCCTTTCTGAATGGAAAGCTGGATGAAGAGGTATTTGTAGAGCAACCTCCTGGTTTTGAAGATTCAGATCATTTGGATTTTGTCTACTTTCTGTTCAAGGCTATCTATGGACTCAAATAGTCTCCGAGAAAATGGTATGACACTCTTTCTGAATTTCTTATTGAAAATAGCTTTATTAGAGGTGTCATAGACAAAACTCTCTTTTCTAAAATGCATAAGAATGATACTATATTAGTCCAAGTCTATGTGGATGATATAATATTTGGGTCTACTAATGATAATCTCTGTAAGAGATTTGCTAAGTTAATGCACAGCAAATTTGAAATGAGCATGATGGGAGAGCTGAAGTTCTTTCTTGGATTACAAGTAAATCAAAGGTTAGATGGAACTTTTATTTATCAATCCAGGTATCTCAAAGAACTCCTCAAAAAGTACAATCTAGAGGATTCTGCATCAGCAAGGACTCCGTCAACTACAGTTGTCAAGCTTGGACCATGTGAAAACTCCATTAAGGTAGATGTCACAAGCTACAGAGGTATGATTGGCTCGTTACTCTATCTTACTGCAAGTAGACCATATATTATGTATGCTACATGCTTATGTGCAAGGTTCCAAGCGGATCCTAGAGATATTCATCTCGTTGCTGTTAAACGAATCTTAAGATATCTTAAGGGAACACCAAATCTAGGTATTTGGTACCCTAAAGAATCTGGTTTTAACCTTGTTGGATATACAGATTCAGATTATGCAGGAAGTGTTGTTGATAGGAAAAGCACCTCAGGGAGTTGTCAATTCCTAGGTAGCAGACTAGTCTCATGGTACAGCAAGAAACAACAAACAGTTTCAAATTCAACGGCTGAGGCTGAATATATTGCTGCTGGAAGCTGCTGTGCTCAGATCTTGTGGATTAGGAATCAGCTACGGGACTATGGCTCTGTATTGAACAAAATACCTATTCTATGTGACAATACAAGTGCAATAACCATCACCAACAACCCTGTGCAGCATACAGGGACCAAGCACATTGACATCAGGTATCATTTTATTAGAGAGCACGTCATGAATGGTACTGTTGAACTATTTTTTGTTCCAACAGAAGAACAAATAACAGATATTTTCACTAAACCTCTTGATGAATCCACATTTACCAAATTAGTTGGTAAATTGGGTATGTTGAATAGCTTTAGTGATTAAACTTGTGAATATCTGAAATCTGTTCTTGAGTGAATTTACAAATGAATTTTTCATAAATGAAAAACTCATTTGCAAATTTATTTTATCATTTTCCAAAATTTCCTGCTTATTTCTATGTAATTTTTATTATCTTATCTTATTTATTTACTCAACTTGTTAATTTTAATGTCTCAGAATATTTTATTTTCTCTAAAAATATTTTTCTATGAATTTTATTTGTTAAAATTCAAAAGAAATCTATTTTTGGACTGAAAATATTATTATCTCTGAAATATTTTAATTATTTTAATTATGTAAATATTTTCTGCTATATTCATTTCAGTTTTCTGTAAATTGTAATATTTTCTATATTCTGTGTTTTTTTAATGTGTTTTTAACAGTTTTTATGTTAATTATTCAGTATATTTAAATAGTTAATTTATTTTATACTAGAATGACAATCGGCAAGACAATTGAAATTGTCTTGCTGAAAGTCATTCCAGTACTAATACTTGTTTATTTTTAAATCAGTTTAATTTTATAACTGGCAAGACAATCGGTATGACTATTGATTGTCATGCCAGTAATAAAATTAATATAAGATATATTATGTTTTATTTTGTACTGGTATGACAATCGGTATGACTATCAGATTGTCATACCCGTTATATATTATTATTTGTTTTGTTTTTTTGTTTTTTTTTCAAAATTGCCTTGTATGACTATCGGTATGACAATCGGTAAGACTATCCCGAATTGTCATACCAGTTGTCTACTTAACAGTTATTTTGTTTTGAAAAGTCATTCAATCAGTTTTTTGTTAAAAATTCCAACAGTCTTTCAATTTTTCTATCGTTTCTCTCTCTCTCTCTCTCTCCACTCGATCTTAATCAAACCCAGCCTCCATTGTCTCACTGCTCGAGATTTTACTCAGCAAACCATATCATCACTCCTGTGATATATATACATACACGTATATACATACAGAAGTGCTGTCGATTTTTTTGTTAAAAAAAAAATCAGTTTGTGTTTGTTTGATTTTGGGTATTTTTTATTTTAATTTCTGTTTTGTGTCTTGTGGTTTTTCAAATCTGCTTTTGTGAGTTAAGAATTTTAACGAAATACATTTCTTTTTAAATTTTTCGATTATAATTGATTTAATTCGAATTATTAAATTAATTTAATTAATTCGAATTTTCTTAATATTATTCTTAAAATTCTGAAAGTGTGTGTCTTATTATTATTTTTAAACTGGCTCTCAATTTCCAAATTATTTCGCATAATCTTGTTGGTTATTTTAATCCAGATAAATGTGATGTAGAAAAATTTAAGCCGTGGATTAGATTTTTAAATGACCATTCGATTGTTAGCTCTGCTATTAAATTAAATGTGATCTTAAATGTTGATCTGCTAAGACTGATTTGCACAACCTCTACTGTGGCCGATGATTTTAAATCTTTTTCATTCACCGTGGCAAACACACAGTATGTGGTTGATGAAACAGTCGTCAATCGAGCGTTAAATTTTCCTATGGACAATTTCTGTAATTTGCCCTCTGAAAATGATATTTCAAACTTTTTCCATGATATTCACTATCAGGGGGTAATTAATTTAACCAAGTTATCAAAATCCAATTTGGTGTCTGAATGGGACATTTTCTTCAATACACTTTCTAAAGTGTTTGCCAACTGCACTAAATCTCACAACTTCACTTCCACTCTGCAGTATATTGGTCTTGCGGTTGTTTTCAATCAAAGGATCAATTTTGGCAAACTACTTTTACCCATTCTCTTGAGACAGTCTCACTACTGCTTTACGTGATCATTCTACAAATCGTAGGGTCTCGTGTTACTATGCTCGTTTTCTCATGCTCATAGCAGAACATATTCTCTCACCTGAGCATTAAGTCCTTTTTGCTAACTCCGCAGTAACTGAACCCCCTCCTGTAAGCAAAAAGATTTACACCCGCCAAGACACAACTTTCAAATTCATGCAAGTTCCAGTACTTGAGATTAATCCATTGTAAACGATACCGTTGTTGAAACACCTTTCAAGTTTAATAATAGTTTTATTTAACTTGAATTTTGTTTCACCTTTTTATTCCGCATTTTATTCGATTAAACGGTATTGTTTGTATTCAACCCCCCTTCTACAAACATATTGGGACCTAACAGATGGTGATAAAAGTGAAGAGCTCATGAACATAGGGGGAGAAGTAGGCCCTAACTCTAGATCAAACATTCCTTCTTGGGTATTTTCTAAGGAGTGTGATGAGCATCATTTCAAGATAACTCTTTTTCACATCATCCAACAGACACACGATGCTCTTCAAGCCACTACCAATACTAGCACCAAGAAGCTTCTACAGGCACATCTTAACTTTCTACAACTCCATCAAATCCAAGTTCTTCAACACAACCAAGATGTCACTTCCATTAAGACCAAGTCAAGAAAGATTTCTCTGAAAGATTAGATGCTAAAATTCCAGATGCAACAATGTTTGACATTAAAAGACAGCTAAGGAAGAATTCTGATCTTGCCACTAAAGTGGATTCTCTGGATACAAGGCTGACTACAATGGAAGCCTCTCTGACAGCTATTCATCTTCATCAAGCTCAGCAAACTCAGTTGCTACAAAAGCTGGTGGTTGCACAAACCTCCACCTCCACTCTACTTGATGATAACAAAAAGGGGAGAAAGAATTAACAATTCAAGTCAGTCAAGCAGAGCCAACAAGTGAGGGGGAGCATATGATAAATGTTCATATCAGTCAAGTAATTGTTCGAGAAATTACTCTGTCAAAGACACCAGTATTGGACAACATTTGTCTGATCCAAATAGCAGCTGCTAAACTTGATTCAAAGACAAATCCAAAGATACTTGATGTTGCAGCTGTTGAGAAGGAACTAGATGAGAAATGGAAGAAGATTGATGCAAGCTATTCAGGAGAAATTTGGTCAGCTATAGAAGCTAGACAAGACTTTTCATCACCGTTCTCAAGTCAAACGTATCTCAGTACATGAAATGAGTCTAGGCAGCTTAGAAAAAGGCCAAACTTCATGCATCAAATCTCCAAAAACTAATCTGATTCTGAAGCCTAAAAGAAACTACTCAAAGTTCTCAGACAAAAACCCTGTGGATCTTTTGTTTAAGACAACTAGGCCAGATGAAAAGAAGCTGCTGGCAAGGTCAATTGTATTTTATAAAAATCCATCTGATTCAGTTCAAAAGAAGAGAATTGCCAAGATCTACAAGAATGGAAAAGAGATCTATGTGGTGGTTGGACACCCTCTATTTGTAGAAGCTAAGAAGGAAGAAAAACAAAGGATAAAGCAAGAAAAGAACCAGGTTGCTCTAGATGCTAAGAAGCTCAAACAAAAGAAGGAGCAAGCTGCTATCTTGGCCAAACTTCAAGCTATCAAATCTACAACTGAGATGTCTAAAAAACCACCTATGATAACTGAAGCTCAGAATCAATAAATGTAAAATGAACCTCCACAGAAAAGAAGATTCAGATACAAGCTTCATTCTAAGAGAAAATTGGACTTTAGTGAGGAGGAAATGGAAGACTACATTCCCAAACAGTTTAAAACCTCAACTCAGACATCCAAGCCCTCAGTGGTACATGAACTAAGAATTTTCATGGTGAGCGTATCATTCCCAAGGATGAGCCATTAGACTGGGAAAGTCTGCCAATTCCTAAATTCAACTTAACTATCTTCAACAAGCCAAAGAAGACAAAGATAAGAGCAACCAAGAAAAGCAAGCCTGTAACTCTCAGAACCAAGACCTTAACCAAATCTAAATCTATAGTCGACAAGGAAGATCTTTTGTATTTCTGTGATATCAAGGAGTTTTCATATTTAAACCTCTACTTAAATGAACTGGTAGAAGTGAGAGGAATTGATGCTCACAGACATCTTCCTGAAAGATTGGTGTTCAAGTATAAGGCAGGGAAAGAAATCATATGGCCTCTTCACATAATTCTAGAAGAAAGCCAATCTATACTGATAAAGGTCTACTCATCTTTCAAAAAGAACTTTGGTTTTAATGTGACTGCAAGGAGATTGGTTCTAAAGAAGATTGAAGAGCTAAAGAGTAATAAAGCCAAATATGCACTTCCAAAAACTCTATTTATTCCCTTCACAGGAAAGAGAGTGCACTTGAGGCCTTATTAGCTGATGGAATTCATGGATGATAAGGGAGTTAGAAGATTCTTCAGACTGGATGACCAATTGAGTATCTCTAGCAATGAGACTCTATTGGAAATGCAAGAAATGTTGGATCTATCTGAAGCTGATAAACTTGAATTCCACAGACAACTCCAGAATCAACTAGAGGAGAACAACAGGAAGCTTGGGAAGAAATTTAGACAATCAAGGAAATAGAAATATATGCTCAAACTAGAGGAGCACCTTGATAATAATTGTGAGAACTCTTTGTACACTTTGCTTTGTTCAATTTTCAATAAATTTTGTAGCACTTATCAGTTTTATCTACTACTTTTTAATCTATATTTTTTAGGGTGTATTTGTTATCATCAAGTTTCTCTTAATTTATGGCTACAATTCCAGTAGACATAAATTGGGGGAGATTGTTAGGAATATGTTGTGAACTTGATGATAAGTTAACAAAACACCTAAGTAGATTTAACTTAGTGAATTTTGTAGCACTCGAAAGATAATCAAATACAGTCCCGACGGATGAACTTTATAGTCCCGAAGGATGACAAACTGACATCCATCGAGTGAGTAACTTATGTAACAAATAAGAACTGTAGTACATTTCTGCAAACAACTTGTATTAGTCAAGTAGATTTCTTAGGGTTCTGTAAGTCATGTTGACTACTAGATTGATATGCAGAACAGGTTGACTAATTATAAATATGAGATGTCTTGTAATTCTGTATAAGTGAAATAGAGTCAAGTGACAAATAGACTCCCGACGGATGATCTACAAGACTCTCGACAGATGATCAACAAAGCTCCCGATGGATGACAAGCATAGTCCCGGCGGATGATCAAATTCAAATAGCTGTTGACAGTGACAACACAGTCACATGCATTGGGTGTTTGCAAAAGGAATGTGGCAGCCTGTTAAGCAGGAATTTGAGAACAAAGAAGTATTAACATTTCCATGCAATTGTGAAAATATTCAAAGATGCTGGAATAGAGTAGAGAAGTAGCATGGAGTTATACTAGATATGTTTTGTTTTATTATCTTGTCTTATTGTTATGTAAACTTGGTGATATATAAACCAACTGTAGCAAGTAGAACAATTAACTAAGCAAGCCTATTTTCAGAGAAACACATCAAGCTGTATTCTATAAGCATTTCTATGAAGTTTAGTTGTTCAAACTTGTAAGCAGCTGTGAGCTATTCAAAGCTTCACAGGGTTCTCATTTGATATATATATATATATATATATTTATATATCTCTGGTGGATACTGTCAAATCCACCAGAAAGATTTAAAAGCTTGTGTTTTTATTACTTAGTGTTTTGATTTCTATCACTCTTCTATTCCGCACCATTGCTAATCAAACACTGTTATATTTATCAAGTTAGAACTTTATTTAAATTTGAAAAAGTAGCCAGAATTACATTCAACCCCCTTTCTGTAATTCTTGTTGTATTGTTAGGGAATAACAATGACACATAACATGCCTCGAGTTTAATCTATAATATTTGGTTAAAGGGATTATATTACTTTATACATTATTCACGAAAGGTTTAATCGATCACCGATTTAATTATTATTATTTCGGTAGAAATCATGTATTACTAGATGCCACTCATTGTTTATAATTTAAATCTGAGATATTTAAATTACTGCCAACATAATAATAACCTATAGGGTCACACAAAAAAAAAGCATGGAGGAATATTTAATTCAAATTTGAATTTGAATTCAAAAGGAAATTTGAATTCAAAAGAAAATTTGAATTATTTATTATTAATTAAGTTGGACTTAATTAATGGGATAAATGAGATTCGAATTTGTATATTAATAAATCCAAAATTCAGTTGTTATTTAGTAATTGAGTTAAACTTTATTATTAAATAAATAGAATTTCATATTTTAATATCTCTAACTTGGATTAGGGTTAGGACTGTTTGTGGCCTCTCTATATAAACATCCTTAAGGATAAGATTAGGGTTACATTTTTATTAGATAAAAACATGAAACCCTAGCAGCTAAAGGTCAGAGAGAGAGAGGGGGGAAAACAGGTCCGTTCTTGGTGCTAGTACAGGCCTCCTCCGTACCAACTTTCGTGTGGATACCTCAACGGCGTAGATTGTTTAAGCGGGATACATTGTGTTCGGTTAAAGCTAGGATCTCCTTTTGACAATCATAATCATAAAGCTCTTTAAGGTAAACATCTCATCCATGAATTAAATATTGTTTTTCGCATGGATCTTGCGGTAGGTTTCAGTTTATTCTGTTTTTATGGTTTTATTTATTATTTTGCTGCGTTTTATGCCTCGAAACCCAACCATGGTACCAGAGCTACATGGGAAAATTTTTAATTCGTTTGTATGTTTACTGATTTTGATGATAATATCATGTATACAATCTTCCATGACTATATATATGCGATTTGTATATTATGCATGTGTTGATAATCTGCCATGATAGATATTTTATATTATGCATGTATTGATGATATTCCATGACAAATATGATGGTATTATGTATGTCGATGATCTGCCATGATAGATATTTGATATTATGCATGTATTGATGATCTGAGATGATTGTTGTTATGATTAATTGTATATGGACACAATAGGGGACTGGGACATATTGTACGTATATGATACGATGATAAAGAGATGAAAAATCAAGCAGAAAGGTTCTGTTTTGATTCTGAAATTCTTTTCCCGGGCCCCCCGAACCCCGGACAGGGGCGTGCGGCCCCCGGAACCCCCTGCGAACTCACAGCGGAGTTTAATCCGCAAAATAGTGTTTTGTATCTGTTCCACTTCATATGGTTAATTAGATTAATCATAATAAGTATATGATAAAAATATATTATTATATGTTATTTGAGCATGGTGGATGGTTATGGCCTTTAGACCCTAGATTAATGGTTTTTTATTGTGGTTTTGGTTTTTAAATACGACTTGCATGTCGTTTTAATTCTTGTAATATTATATCTCGAATGTAACTCGAGTTCTTCTTGTAAGTTCATTAGATTAGGTTTTTATATTTCATTTATGTAATGTACTTGAAGAATTGAAGACTAGAGGAAGGAATCCATTGAAGGTGATCTAAGGAAGCAAATAAAACAAGAAGATATATGATGTAATAGATAGTTGTATTTATATACTTAACCACCTTAGATTGACCATGATCTTTATCATGATGAGCTTGATGAAGATCATATTGGATTGGGCCATAACCTACCATATTTATTTTATTACACTTTACATATATCATGTGATGAATGAATGTGTAGAGTAGTTAGAGTGATGCATGTTTAATTAGATTAACAATGAATGTATGTATTAGATACATCACCCATGCCATGCCTGCTAAACAAGATAAAATATGTAATGATTCAAGATTTTAAAATTTAACAAACGATCATGAGATTCTCGTGTTTCAGAAACACAGAATAAAATACGAAATTTCTTTATTTCTAATATGGGGCAATTTTGTCAAGAGCGGGTTCATTGAACTTGTATGGTTTTGGGTTTTAAGCGAGACCGTTGTAACTCCCTCACTACCTAGAAATCAAACCATTGACGAATATTGATTTGAAGTATTTCATTCAAGGAAAAATTGGGAATCTCTTTATGATGGGATCATGATCATTTTAATATTAACAAAACCCCAAAGATTATATTAAGTTGTTTAGATGACTTCCAATATGTCCAACGCATTAACCCCTAGATCGATAAGGAGTGGGTTAGCCAGAGCGAAGTACTCTCATCTATCGTGGGAGATGCGTTGAAGTATACTGATACTTTCTGACTATTGGGTTTGACTTAACTAAGTTACCACAATAGGATTGTGAACTTGGAGGCATAGAGTTTGGAGAGATTTATTAGATAAATATGAACAAATGTTGTTCTACCGAACTATCCAAGAGTTATATAGTTGATATAATTGACAAATGTTGTCTATGTTATTGAATCATGTTTTAGGAGTAAAGCCAAAGCTGAACTAAAACATTGTGAAAATTGGATCTTGGCTCACTAGAAAGGATATAGAAGATATTCTTTCCGAATTAATAGTTAGGGCTATTGATTTGATAAAGTTAGTGGGAGATATATATTGTGAATATATATGAATAATCACTTGAACATAATTTAATGATCATATATAGACTAATTCATTTTATGCATTTTAATATTATAGATATCAAATGGCAAACAACTCAAAACAACATCTCTATGCGATCAGTCCTTGAGAAGGACAAGCTGACAGGAACAAACTTCCTTGATTGGAAAAGGAACTTGAGGATAGTCCTCAGAAATGAGCGAAAGGTCCATGTCATTGATGTTCCTCGCCCTGGACCTCTTCCAGAAGGTGCAACGTGTGTTCAACAGGCTGCTTATCAGAAGCATATAGATGATGACACGGATGTCACCTGTTTGATGCTAGCGACTATGAGTCCTGAGCTTCAGAATCAACATGAGCATATGGATGCTTATATCATGATTGAGCAACTTAAACGTATATTTGAAGGACAGGCTCGTCAAGAGAGGTTTGATATAAGCAAAGCTTTGTATGCATGCAAACAGGGTGATCGTGATCCGGTTGGACCGCATGTTCTGAAGATAATTGGATATATGGAGTACCTTGCTACTCTCGTTTCCGCGATTGGTCCGGAAGCCCAGATAGATCTAATCTTACAATCTTTGAACATCAACTATGCTCAGTTGTAATGAATTACAACATGAATGAGATAGACAAGACACCTACCGAATTGTTGGCTATGTTAAAAACTGCTGAGACCAACATTCAGAAGGCCTCCCCTGCTTCCATAATGATGGTGAATAAAGGGAGTGCCAAAGGGAAAGGTAAATGGAAAGGAAAGAAGAGGATGGGATCCAAATCTGTTGCTGCTCCTAAAACTGGTCCCAAACATGCTTTGAAGCCTAGAGGTGGTGTTGTAAAGGGTGATACTTGTCACTACTACAAGAAACCGTGTCATTGGAAGAGAAATTGTCATGCTGATTTGGAGGATTTGAAGAAGAAGAAGGCTTATGGCGCTTCTGATTCAGGTATTTATGTTATAAAAGTTGATTTGTCTACTTCTAATTCATGGTTATTAGATACTGGATGTGGTTCTCACATTTGTATAAATGTGTAGGAATTGCGGGGAAGTAGGACATTGGCAAAGGGAGAAGTCGGCCTACGTGTTGGCAATGGAGCAAAGGTTGTTGTTTTAGCTGTAGGGACTTATCATTTATCATTGCCCAATGGGCTTATTTTAGAACTAGATAACTGTTTTTACGTGCAATGCGATTTGCAGAAACATTATTTCAGTTTCTTGTTTGGAAAACAACAGGTTTTTCATTTTTGATTCAGAATAATAGTTGTTCCTTTTCGATGAATAATGTTGCCTACGGGGTTGCACGTTTGTTTAATGGTTTGTATGTTCTTGATCTTGATACTCCTTTTTTATAATATAAATAGTAATGATAATAAACGTATTTAGACGATAGACTCAAATCAAACATACCTTTGGCATTGTCGTTTAGGTCACATAAATGAGAAACGCATTTCCAAGTTACATCAAGATGGTTACTTGGATAAGTTTGATTTTAAATCATTCAAAGATGCAATTTTTTTCTAATTGGAAAAATGGCTAAAGCTCCTTTTACCGTACAAGGTAAAAAGGCCACCGAACGATTAGGACTTATACATAGTGATGTATGTGGTCCAATGCGTACAATGGAGAGAGGTGGCGTTTACTACTTCATTACATTTACTGATGATTTCAGTAGATATGGGCATGTGTACCTTTGAAGAACAAATCTGATTCTTTTGAAAAGTTCAAAGAATATAAGGCTGTTTTGGAAAAGCAAACTGGGGAGAGTATTAAAGTTCTATGATCAGATCGTGGAGGAGAATACTTAAGCATCGATTTTAAAGGTTTCTTGAAGGAGTGTGGTATTGTATCACAGCTTACTCATCCTGGAACGCCTCAATGGAACGAAGTTTTTGAGAGGAGGAATTGTACCTTGTTGGACATGGTACGATCGATGATGAGTCTAGCAGATCTTCCAATAAGTTTCTGGGGTTACGCTTTAGAAACGGCTACATATACAGTAAACCAAGTTCTAACTAAATCGGTTCAAAAGACTCCATATGAGATATGGACTGAGAAATGTCAAAACATATCATTTATGAAAGTATGGGGGTGCGAAGCGTTTGTGAAATGCTTGGTCTCTGACAAGTTAGGACCAAAATTAGATAAATGTTTTTTGTGGGATATCCTAAGGAAAAAAAAGGGTATAGCTTCTATAATCCTATTGAGAACAAAGTGTTTGTTGCTCGGACCGCTATATTTCTTGAAAGAGAGTTACTTTCCAAGAAAAATTGTGGGAGGACTATAGATCTTGGTGAAGATCGAGATGTACAAAATAATATTGAACCAGAGTTGGAAAGTGAGCAGGATGTAAATCAAGATGCTCCTGCTCTGAAAACACAGGTTTTTCGTAGATCTAATAGGGCTCGTCATGAGCCAGAGAGATATTATGTATTTCTCTTGACTCAAGATGATGACGTGATGCTCATAGAAAATGATGAGCCTTTTACCTACCAAGAAGCTGTGAACAGTCCAGACTCTGAGAGATGGCTAGAGGCCATGAAATCCGAGATGGAATCCATGTATCAAAATAAAGTATGGACTTTAGTTAATCCACCTGAAGGGTTAAAACCTATAGGGTGCAAGTGGATTTTCAAGAAGAAAATTGACATGGATGGTTAAGTAAAAACCTATAAGGCGCGACTAGTGGCAAAAGGTTTCAAACAAATACATGGTATACACTATGATGAGACTTTTTCACCAGTTTCTATGGTCAAGTCCATCAGGATTTTGCTAGCAATAGCTGCTTACTACGACTATGAGATTTGGCAAATGGATGTCAAAAGCACTTTCTTAAATGGGATCCTTGAAGAGGATGTTTACATGATACAACCTGGGGGTTTTATCGATCCAAAGTTTGCTAAGATGGTTTGTAAGTTGCTTCGATCTATTTATGGTTTGAAGCAAGCCTCAAGGAGATGGAATCGTCATTTTGATGAAACAGTCAAAGAGTTTGGCTTTATTCAAAACGAATATGAAGCATGTGTTTAAAAGAAAGTTAGTGGGATCCATGTGGCATTCCTAGTACTATAGTGAATGACATACCTTCTCTACAGGCTGTTAAGACTTGGTTGGGAAATAGTTTCTCGATGAAGGACTTAGGCGATGTTACCTATATTAGGGATCAAGATCTATATAGATAGATCAAGGAGATTAATCGTCCAAAGTCAGAGTACATATATTGACAAGGTATTGCATCATTTTGGGATGCAACAGGGAAAAAGAGGATATGTCCCAATGTCTCATGGGATAGTGATCTCATAAGATAACTGCCCTAAATCATTAGATTATAAGGGACGTATGAGCAAAATTTCATATGCTTCGGCAATTGGATCTATAATGTGTGCGATGATATGTACTCATCCTGATGTTTCGTATGCCTTGAGCATGACGAGCAGATACCAGTCTAATCCATGTGAAGGTCACTAGAAAGCTGTCAAGAATATTCTTAAGTACTTAAAGAGGACTAAAGATTCATTTTTGGTGTATGGAGGAGATGAGAAGCTGGTTGTAAAGGGTTACACTAATGCTAGCTTCCAGAGAAACGGAGATGATTCAGTATCTCAGTCAGGTTTTGTGTTTTGCCTTAATAGAGGTGCTATAAGCTAGAAGAGTTCAAATAAAAAGACAGTAGCTGATCCTACAATGGAAGCTGAGTATATTGCTACTAGTGAAGCAGCCAAATCGGCTTTTTGGATGCGTAAATTCATAACGGGACTTGGTGTGGTTCCATCGATCGCAGATCCAGTTGATATCTATTACGATAACAATGGAGCCATTGCAGAGGCTAAAATATCAAGGGCTCATTCCAGAGCAAAGCATATACTTAGAAGATATCACCTTCTTCGAGAGATTAATGAGAGAGGAGTTATACATATATGTAAAGTACATACTGATGATAATGTTGCAGACCCACTGACTAAGGCTTTGTCGTAGCAGAAGCATGATGGCCATACTAATTCCATGGGTATTAGATACATGGGTGATTGGCTCTAGTGCAAGTGGGAGATTTTTAGTGTTTGTTCCCTAGAGACAACACTATTATATTTTGTTAATGACATTTGGATTATTAATATTTATGTTCTATCTTATTCTTTTAAATAATTTATTAAGTCTTAATTTACTGCGATATAAATATTAGATTAATAAATATCCTTGGAATATGATATGAATTCTATGTCTCTAAGTACGTGACTTAGAAATGAGATTATGTGAATAGTATTGATATTACCAAATATCCCTAGTCGAGTATTATTATTAAGGGACAATAATAATGCATTAAGACTAGTGTGTTTGTTGACTAATGATCACATCTCATTGATCATAGGTATAGTGATACTAAAGTCGAAAACACATGCAGATGTAAATATACATGGTGCTGGATAGACCCAATGTGAGATTTCTACATGTCTGTTGTGTCATAAGTAATTCTCACAGTGATAATGATGTAATGGTCCTTCAACTTGAAATCATTATATTTCTATACAATGATTAATATACTTTGATTACATCAAAAGTTTCCTTTGACCGGGTAATGATTAAAGTGGACTTCGGGTATATTAAAAATTGTGTGAGAAATATGAATGATCTAGAAAGGATTTAACTCTCGTAATTATTGGAGAGATATTATTGGCCTCTTGTGTGAGCTAGACTATGAAATGCGTAGCGTCGCGCTCAAATGTTGATTTAAAATGATAGTCTACTCATTGATCAAGGAAACCTGGATTAAACCATGAAGAGGATAACACATAACATGCCTCGAGTTTAATCTATAATATTTGGTTAAAGGGATTATATTACTTTATACATTATTCACGAAAGGTTAAATCGATCACCGATTTTATTATTATTACTTGGGTAGCAATGATGTATTACTAGATGCCACTCATTTTTTATATTTTAAATATAAGATATTTAAATTATTGCCAACGTAATAATAACCTATAGGGTCACATAAAGAAAGCATGGAGGAATATTTCATTCAAATTCGGATTTGAATTCAAAAGGAAATTTATATTATTTATTATTAATTGAGTTGGACTTAATTAATAGGATAAATGAATTTCAAATTTGTATATTATTAAATCCGAAATTCAGTTGTTATTTAGTAATTGAGTTAAACTTAATTATTAAATAAATAGAATTTCATATTTTAATAAACTCTAACTTGGATTAGGGTTAAGACTGTTTTTGGCCTCTCTATATAAACATCCTTAAGGCTAAAATTAGGGTTACGTTTTTATTAGATAAAAACATAAAACCCTAGCAGCTAAAGGTGAGAGAGAGAGAGAGGGAAAACATGTCCGTTCTTGGCGCTAGTACACGCCTCCTCCGTACCAGCTTTCGTGTGGATACCTCTATGGCGTAGATCGTTAAGGCGGAATACGTGGTGTTCGGTTAAAGCTAGGATCTCCTTTTGACAATCATAATCGTAAAGATCTTTAAGGTAAACATCTCATCCACGAATTAAATATTGTTTTTTGCATGGATCCTGCAGTGGGTTTCGGTTTATTCTGTTTTTACGGTTTTATTTATTATTTTCGCTGCGTATTATGCCTCGAAACCCAACAGTTACGTTATAATTCTAACATTTTCCATACATATCTAAATCAACTACGATCCTATAAATCAGCACCTTCTGATTTATCTAGCAGTCCTAACTTATCATCCAAGTCATTCGCAATGGATAGCCTGATCAATGGATATATGATATAGCTTCAATGGATAATCATTTGTATATATCAACGGATGACTAAAGATCATCGATGATGATACCAAAGCTTTCAACGGATAATCATATCACAGAAGTTAATGATATCCTGATTATTAGACAGATCGTGATCTTCGACTTAGCCAGTTCTCAATAAAAAGACCTTTACGTAAAGTCCAGAATCAACAAATTCTGACTTACGATGAATTTTATACGAATTTTACAAGACTGTTGATTTTTGTATAGAAAAGCCCTACGAAATTTTAATGATAAAAATGAGGAAGAAGAATAAAATGTACTTATGACGATACAAAGCCCCATCTCTTAACAAATAAGTTATCCGTATTAGAATCTGATCTAAATTTTAGGCCCATTAGTTTAATTTAATTTTAATATCATAAAATTTATCCAATTTTAATTCTATTATTCTATTATTAATCTAATCCTAAAAATTACAGGATATTACATACTACCCTACTTAAAAAGAATTTGGTCCCAAAATTCACAACAATCTTATACATCTACACCTTCTAATCTCTTATAGGTCAAACTTAAATTATGGTCCACAAGATTGAATCCTAGGGAATGTACTTGCCCCATAGCTAATACTCTGAAAGACAGCTGGCTCTGTTAGCAACTGCCACACTTTAATCTACTCTAATACAAGGTCCTCTAACTTGAATGTTATCCAACTCGAAATCTTAGACAAAACCTGAAATATTAAAAGAATGAGCTGCGAAGCCCAGCAAGCAACTATTGTCCAACGGCTCAAAATAATATTTTAATTTTTTGAACACACTTTATACATATAACACATTAACATATCACATATAATAAGACAAATATTCGATAACAATTAGCATAAGATTCACACGATATTTCCTACAACAATTATCAAAACAAAGTGCTCAACATATTCTATAATCCACATCATTAAAATTCCTAATCAATCAATAAATCTTAATAACAAATTCTTATCTTTAGTCCCATAGTCCTAAATCACACATTATGTCACACTTTGTCAGTGACCGGCATCTTATACTTTAAGTCACACTTCCCAAGTGGCCCGGTTCTAATTCTTATTCGATGAGGGCTAGTTTACGTCTCTCGTCAAGTGAAACCTAAGCTTGACAGAGTATCGATGTATTCCGGAATGTGCGCAAACTAGTTCTAAGTTCTATGTATCACACTACCCAGTGATCGGGTTCTAATTCTTACACATGACTAAGAATGGGGATTTCCGAAAATTTGTTATATTATTATTCATATATCGATATCACAATTAAAATAAACAAACAAATATTGTAGAACATGTAATCAGACATAACAGAATACGTTGCACAATAAATATGAAGTGACGAATAGTCCACTTACACAATAATTGAGAACACATAGGCAGACAACGTATACGGAGAAACGGAAAGTTACTTACAAAATACATAAGCAAACTAATAATACGGAGCAACGAATAGTTACTTGCATAACACGTAGGCAAACAAATAATACAGAGCAACGAAAAACTACTTGCCTCAATCACGCACATAGATAAATCACATCAGAACACATATTCAATCATTAGCAACCCATCAAATATGGCACATCTAAAATCTCGATCTTCTTCACTATTCTGATTCTGATCAGATCCTTATTTGCCACTTTTTGACTCGCTAAACGATATTTTCTTAGAAAATACTAATCACGAAAGTTGTAGAGAATGAAAAGACCTTTCCGAAAAGTCTATAATCAACAAATTCTGACTTACGATTAATTTTATACGAATTTTACAAGACTGCTGATTTTTGTATAGAAAATCCCTACGAATTTTTATGATAAAAATGAGGAAGACGAATAAAATTTATTTATAACGATACAAAACCCTCTCTCTTAACTAATAAGTTATCTGTATTAGAATCTGATTCAAATTTTAGGCCATTTAGTCTAATTCAATTTTAATATACTAATCTTTATCCAATTTTAATCCTTTTAATTCTATTATTCTATTATTAATCTAAAACTTACAGGATATTATTTACTACCCCACTTAAAAAGAATCCGGTCCATAAATTCATAACAATCCTATATGTCTACGCCTTCTTATCTCTTATAGGTCAAACTTAAACAACGGTCCACAAGATCGAATCCTAGGGAATGTACTCGTCCCATAGCTAATACACTCCGAAAGATAGATGGCTATGTTACCAACTCCCACACTTCAATCTACTCTAATACTAAGTCCTCGAACTTGAATGTTATCCAACTCGAACTCTTAGACAAAACCTGAAATATTAAAAGAAGGAGCTGCGAAGCCCAGCAAGCAACTACCGTCCAACAGCTCAAAATAATATTTTTAATTTTTTGAAAACACACTTTATACATATAACACATTAATAGGTCACGTAGAATCACACAAATATTCGAAAATAATTAGCATAAGATTCACACGATATTTGTAATAACCCCAATTTTTGGAATTTTTTGAAACACGGATGAATAGTAACTTTTGCTGATGATGCTGATTAAGAAAAATTATCAGACCACGCTATATAGGAGTACTGTTATGGAAATTCTAAGATCGTATTAGTATTCCATAAAGTAAATAAGTGTATGTAAAGATCGTCAGAATCTAATTCCGAACACTTTGATTTTTCTCGAAAATCCACCAGATACCGAAAGAATTGAGTATAAGGTAACATGATTAAAGGGATTTAAATTCAAGGATTATAAGAGAGGATTATAAAAAGGAATATAATGTATTGAGAAAGGTTAAGGGAACCCAAGTAATAAGATCCCGGGTATGATCCCTCAAACGATCAACGAGAAAGAGAGTTAAGCGAACCGTAAAACAAATAAATGTCCAAGGGGCAAGCAAATGCAAGTAACATGAGAAGGAAGCTTCTAATATAAGCTAAAACATGTGGTTAGAAGCAAGGTGACATCATCACACCACAAGAATGAGACATGTGGCAAAGTAGTGATGCAAGCAATGACATAAGCAAGTGAAAACAAGATATTTAGCCAATAATTAACCACAACCATGCATTCTTTGCACAAATATCAAGGCAAGACAAGAAAGCAAAAGCTCTCCCCCATTTCTTTCTTCTTCCATTCGGCCTTTTCAAGAAATGAAGAAATAGATTTTCAAAACTCAAGTTCTAGGCCATGGAAAATTACAAGGTTTGTTTCCTTGGATCCTATATTTCATAACTTAGTTATACCATGAGTTTAAGATCAAGATTCCATGGTTTGCATAGCTAATCCACTCATCAAAGATGATGATGAATAGTAGTGAATAGTAACTTACTTTGATTTTCTTGATTTTCATGAAAGCTTAAGGTTGATTAAGCATAGATCAAGGTTCCTAGAGGCTTGTTAGTGACTACCCACTCTCCAAGGAAGGTATAAACTCTTGAACCCTTAGTTTTAAGTTTGGTTTGTTTGGATGATAATAGTGCTTAGATGAATGGGTTTAGTTTGATGTTGATGGATGTTGGATTGTTGTTGAATTGGTGATGATTTGGTGTAGTTTAAACTTTGGAAATCGTTAGGTTATAGCCGTCGTAATGCCCGATTTTCTATAAACTGTTTTGTGATTAACTGTTGGACCCGAACACCCACTTCTATAAACTAACCACTTCCATGCTTAGATAGGTTATGTTTCAAGCTTCGTTTTGATATGTGGTTTGCTTGAATCCGATGTACGGTTTAGGAGAAACGACCGTTTTAAGTAACGGTGTTTCGCGAATGAACCTTTACCCCTCGCCTTACTTTGAAACCTTGGTTAAGGCCCTTAAATGACTAATTGGAGCATGAAACATTTATGTAGAGTGTGTTAGGCAGTTGATAAGACACTCGCGAAAGAATCGCCTTAAAACTCGTAATGGGTAAATTATTAAAAATGGTGGAGCCGAGGGTACTCGAGCGACTTAAGTAAATCGTTAAGCGCAAAACGCGCGTTAGAGTCTGAGTTGGTTAGAGTATAGATTTACAAGTGAATTTGTTTTAATTCCAACTTACTTGTTGCTTATAGGTTACCAGACTCGTCCCGAGCCATTCGTAACCCCCAGTCGCTCAGGCAAGTTTTCTACCCGTTATAACTGTTGTTGTGATGTATATAGGTATTTGCATTATCTTGCGATAGATGCATGTTGGTTAATTAGCAAATATTGTAATATATTGAAGCATGCTGCTATGGTATATATATGCATGCATGTTTCGTATTCTTTCCATATATATAATTGTTGATTCAGTTGATAATACCTATGCTAGAGGATAGCGGTAATTTGCATATACCCTTAGTATAGGGACCCAAAGGTGAAAATATTTTCTAAAATCTGGAGTCGAGGATCCCGAGTAGATTTTGTATATATGGATATAAATATATATATATATATATACTTATATATATATATATGGTCATAGTTTTCAAAACTATTAATCGAATAAGGTTTATTCGATAACTTTATTTTATTAATGAATATTATCTTGAATATTCATTCGAGGGCTTATGACTCAGCTTATTTTATTTATTGAATATTATTTGAATATTAATTTGAGGATCTATGACTCCGATTATTTGCTGAGATATATTCTTTATTTTATTAAAGAATAAGGTGTCGATAATCAAACTCACTTTTGATTATTCAAATAAAGATAGTACTTTCGTATAGGTATATCTTTGGATATTTAATATTCATTTCAAGTATAAGTTTCAAAACTTCTACTTCAATTATTTTTATAAAGATTATTCTTTATGGAAATATTATTTAAATAATAATATTCAGATATTTTCTAATATATTGGGACTGATTTATTTTGTTAAATCAGCATCACTCCAAACATTCTTAAAAATGTTTTGCGAGTCTTTAAAATGATTTTTAAAAGTTAGAGCGGATCCCAAAACTCATTTTTATATTTAAGATCCTCCTTTCGAAGGGGATTTAAATACTCGCTCAAAACCTGAGGGATCCGGCTCTGTGGTGTGTTTTATATTCGCAACAAGGTTGCTGTTTTGATAAATGAATTGATTACTTACCCATCACTCGGGAAGTAAAATTTTGGAACAAGTTAATCCATTAACAGGCATCGCCTGGGAAATATCGGTGAGTTCTCCTTTCCAAATAGATACGACTTCTTGGTGGAGCCGTATCAACAAGTTTCTACTTGGGGAAAGTGGGGACAAGCTTTACGTTTCAGAGTCATGGATTTCATCTGAACTAGGAGTGGCGTAAGTGGCCGAGTAGCGCCGGCCCAGCCTTATTATATTGGCCCAAATGGCCTGGAAGTTCCGCTAAGGCGGTCCATTCCTTAGGAGTTCAGTGTTCGGTTGACTAGTAAATCCGACAGGTTCTCCTCTACATGTAGAAAATGGTGGGGTTGTACTACTACGACTGATCATCGTAAGTGGTCTTCCTGGCGCGGCAAACTCCCGTAATGAGTTCATCATCCAATTGGATATTTCTGCAACACTACCCAGAGCACTTCGATAGAAAGGCTACGGTTGGGCGATTGTTGAGTGTTGGCAGGGTCAAGTTTTCAAAATGATGTTTGCATCAAATGAAGTATCTCGTAACTTCATTTTATTTTGATGATATTTTAAAGATTTAATCTATTCAAATCTGGTCTTGTAGTCTCATCTACGTGATGAACTTTTGAAACTAATTATAACTTGAACGGTGGTAGTTCAAGTAGTATTTGGAAAAGATATAAGTATATTGGAGTATCTTGTAACTTCATCTTTTAAACTTATATCTAGTAAATGATTATCTTATGCATGACAAAGATTTTCAGAAAAATGTTGAGACAAGGTTAGATATATGAGATCACCTTGCAACGATATTTTTATACAGTTATACACTGGAACTCTGTGTATATTATGCATGGAAGAGGACTTCCAAGATTTTGAAAAGTATATATATATATATATACTGAATATTTTGCGACTTCATCACATTAAGATATCAAACTTGGTTCATTTCTTTTGACCAAGACTTTCATGAGTACTATGAGAATGCTCATATATTATAAATTATTATACATATTATTTCGGTGGGCTTGCTGCTCACCCTTGCTTTCTTCTTTCATCACACAACATCAGATAGACAAGATGAACAGGACCAAGCTCCTAATTCGCGAGCTGATAGGAAACGTTCCGCAGTTTTCTAGAAGCACTGATGCCGCCATAGCTGAGGTAGGAACTACCAATAGGCTAGGCTTTCAACTTTTGATGTATCAGATTATGTATATTTATGAATTGTAATAATGGCAAAGAAAATGTAAATTTATTCAGAAAACCTTTTAAGGTGTATTGGCAGATAATTGTGGAATAAAATGACTTGTGATTATTTTTGGATGTTCATCTCTGAGACTATAACGTGTGGTGTGTGTGTTTATTGTGGGGTCACAGTACAGAGTAGTTGATTAATTATTAAGATTGGGTGTTATTAAGGGAAATGGAACTCGTGACAACCCGGATCCCCGACCCCGGATTTGGGGGTGTTACAGAAATGGTATCAGAGCTAAGCGTTATAAACCTCAGAGATGATGTGACGTTAAGATAATAAGTTAACCAAGATAATAAGAACTCTTGCCAAGTTCATAGTCGGGCTACCTAACGTAGTACTGACAGTTAAAACCCTTATGGGAACCCTTATAAAAATCGTGATAGGAGCGTAGTTCGTTATCGTATATGGTAGCGGAACTCCGAACCCTGAGGTTGAGGAGCAACAGCGCGATGATGTTTTATTAGTTATTGGAGATCAGATTGTGGATCCGATAGAGCGTCCTAACGCGGGACCGGATGATGTTCATATTGAGGATGTAGCGGTTGAGGATGTTGTCCTAGAAGGGATAGTTGCTGAGGAGGATCCCATGGAGGATCCTGACAAGAATGAATAAAGGACCACTGATGAATTGATGACCATGGTTAGGTCAACTACCAGAGGTAGGATTGGTCGGTCACTATCAGAGGTTCGTTCAAGTTTGTAAAGATAGTAGCCCCTTTAACGCGGCTTACTCATAAGACTGAGAAGTTTGAATAGACAGAGAAATGCGAGAACAGCTTTTAAGAACTGAAGCAAAGGTTGGTGACGGCCCCTATGTTGGCGTTGCCGGATGGAAAAAGGAGATTTTGTGATTTGTAAGTGACGCTTCGCATAAGGAATTAGGGTGCTTCTTATATAGCATAGCAAGATAATCGCGTCTGCGTCAAGACAATTAAGGGAATTTAAAATTCGATATCCCCACCCATGAGCTTGGGCTCGTGGCAATAGTTTTTCCCTAAAGATTGGAGGCACTACTTGTATGGAGAGAAGTGCAAGATTTACACAAACCATAGGAGCTCTAGTACATTTTTACGTAGAAAGAGCTCAACATACGCCAGAGGAGGCGGTTAGAGCTAATCAAGAATTATGATTGGGAGATTCTTTATCATTCGGGGAAAGCCAATGTGGTGGCTGATGCCCTTAGTAAAAAGGAGAGACCCAAGATGATAATGTCTTTGGGATAGTTTATAAGAGATTTTGAGAAAATGGAAATAGAAGTGAAGGTAACCGGAGCCGGTACCGAAAAGCTGTTTGAGATTGCAATATAGACCAAATTTTTGGAAAAGAACATATTGTGCCAGAAAAAGTGATGAATGAAGGCAGAGAGTCAATGACTGGAGAAGAGATCCACATCGAGAAAGATGATAAGGGAATAGTGAGGTGTTCCTACAGAAATTGGGTTCCAAAAGTTCAAGAGCTTAAGGATGAGAACTTAGATAAGAGCCATAGTTTGAGGAATAAGATTTAGGGCAAACCCTGAATGTGATAGTCAGGGAGGTTGCCATCAAGAAAGAAAGAACCCATAACATAATAGAGTGGAAAACATGGTTTTTAATGTATAAGATAACCCCGATTATGGGAGAAGGTTGAAACATTTCATACTAAGGAAACAGAAAGTCGAGTAAGGAAAGGAGACCCGAGATGGTACTCCTATACGACAATTTATGGACCAGTCTAGACAAAACTTAGACTATTATCCCCAACCACCACCCTGAGGAAACAATGCGGTGAGAAATTCTTTCAGGACCTTTAAGTCGCTAAGCTCTCAGAGTTCCAAGGAACAAGCTGACCCAGTCGAGGCAAGAGCCTGGCTAAAGGAAATACAGGAATCATTTGAGATTCTAAATGATTGACGAATCACAAAAGACTATTTTTGTCACTTACCCTCCTAAGAGAGAGGCCACCCGCTGGTGAAAGACCAAGAAAGGCACGGAGCCAGAGGTTAGAATAAACTGATTTAAGTTCAGTCAATTGTTTTCGGGAAAGTAATTCCCAAAGATAAGGAGATAGTGTAAAAGCTTTAGAGCCAGAACAAGGGCAGACGAGTATGATGAATTATGAATCTAAGATGTAAAAGTTGTCAAGATTCGTTCTGAAGACACGAATCCAGAATGACGGGATGTTTGAAATCAATGCTTATGTTGTGTTGGTTCATGAAATAATGATAAGAGAAAGGAATATAACGGCAATAGAGTTTGAGGAATGATAAGGGAGTTGGGTATGAGGAAACCCTAAAGACTCGTAGAAATAAAAATAGAAGAGTATGTAATCGTCAGGATGAGGGTGATTCACCATGAGTTAAAATTGATGGTTGAGGGCATAAGAGATACATATATTTTATCCCCTGTAAGTTGGGAAGATTCGAGGAAACCTTGAGATAATTCGAAGGATAAATAATGAGACGCGGATAGACTGAGGAGACAAGAAAGTAAGAAATTAAGAAAATTGGATGAAGGAAGTGACCTTCAAGAAGGTGAAGTGTAAGATCGGTGGCATGATACCCAGAAAGGGAGACGCCAGATATGAAAGATATCCCAACATTGAGGTGACTGTTGAGATAAACAACAAAAGTAAATAAGGAATTATTAAGAAGAAGTTCACGTTGAACATGACCAATATCTTCCAGGTCATCCTTGTTATCGTTACCAAATTAGGGAAGAAAAGCGGATGACCATTGTTATCTTTTGGAGGCCATATTGATTGACCTCATTTTGAATACAGATGTTATTGCGAAATTAGGCATATACTATCGAGGTGGGAATGATTGAATAAGACACCCTTATTAGGGGTATATGACTTGATTTATCCATGGAAGGATGCATGTACCTTTTTAAAGATGGAATTAAGGATAGAACATCGGTAACTTAAAACGAATCCTAGGGGAATGCCTAAAGGTTGGCATTTCACCCTTAATAGGGGCAGTATGAGTTTTGACAGTATGATTGGGAAAGGGTTAAGGTAACAACAACCTTTAAGACTCAGTGGAGAAATTTTTCAGAAGTATATAGACAATGGTTCTAGTAATAGTAAATGGTATTTCGATATGCCCTGTATCTAGGGAATACAGGAGGAACTATTGAAAGATAACCTTAGAGGTTTTGCATGGAGAAAGGTAATATTCAAAATTCTCAAGAATAAAAATGTTGATAAAAGGAATATGACGTGATTATAATGATGCCAAGTGTGGCACGTGTTAAACCACGAGAAAGTATGGATCGAACCAGTAAAGGTCGGAATTGTTCAGGGCAATTAGGACCTAAGACAAAAGATGTTCTAAGTACGATCGAGAGTCAGTCGCGACAGTGATTAACCTCTAAAGACTGAGGCAATAACTTATGGAAAAATGGTGATTTTTTTTTACTCATCAGATTTTAAGGAAAGCATTTTCACATAAGCTGTGATTGAAATAAGGTAGAAAATTTATTTGGAGATGGTTAAAGTGACATTGACTGTAAGGAAATTTTACTATCAGGAAAGGCCAAAGAGGTGGCCGACACTTTAAAGGTAAGAGGATAATTATAGGCGCTTGTGCCAAAAGAATACAGTGATGATGGTTAAAACTGTGAAGGTTGTATTATGGTTTGGAAGATTGACATTCCTTCTGATGACTGTGCAATACCCAACCGTAATAGTAGTTGGTAAAGGTTTAATTCGTGTAATCGCCATGAACGGGCTATCTATCTTAGAAGGTCCTATCTTGAGAATAATCCAGGACCATATTTCAAAAAGGACTAAACGAACCTTTGAGTTAAGTCTTCAATTGAAGGCATACGATTAAGAATGGTATTAACCTGCTATAGTTGCTTTGATTGAAACTTTTCTGCAATTTTATCTGCTTCATGTCATGAATGTATGTCAGGATCAGGAGTGTTCTTCATGAATCAGGAATGGTGATTATGTTACCTCCTTAGAAGGATTTGATACGACATGTATGGACTCCGTATGGTTAGATATTAAGATTTCATGGAAAATGAATGACGACAGTAAGTCAGTGGTGGACCATAGTAGTGCAGCAATGATTCTGCGAGTAATGAGTCGATTACAACCATGAGAGTTGTATTGGAATGGATGTTGAGATTAAGTACCACTAATCGGGTCATGGTGATGTATAAGTTATCATTGAATAGACTAATTAGGTAGATTATTTACCTATTGAATATTTATTCCTCCTTATTAATTGAGGGTCGTATGACTATACGAGGAAGTTTGCGATGCAAGCATAGAATTCTAGTAACGATGATGTCTAGAATGAGATCCCAGATTCGATTTTCAATGTCGAGGGAGTTTCAAAGGTGATTGTGTATAAGCTCGAGGAAGAGCATGGGTCCATAGAATGATGGACGGGATAGCGAAAATATTTAGGCATGTGAAATACGATGCTATAATACTTGATGTTGATATAAATACATATATGTTTTGTTCTCCTATGACAAACCTCTATAGTTCAGAGGTAGATTCCAAGCCAGATATTTTATGGCAATAATTTTTTTCATATATAAAATTCTCTTCAGTTCGTTCTTTTCTCTTCTTTTCATTTCATGTAAGCTGAGAAGAACAACCCTTCCAGAAGGGGAGGTATTGCCGAATGACTATCTATCTTTGTGATAGAAGCCTAGTAGGATACCACATGATGTTTAATTGCTTGTCAAGTACTAAAGGCTGGCCACCTTCTGTACTAACTATGCAATAGAACAAGTGTTCATGATCATAGTGATCTCTCAACAAATTCCTTTACTTCTATATGATTGATCAAACTTTGGGAAATAGAAACATCTGAAAAAGGAGTAGTAAAGTTATGGTGGTATTCAGAATGGAAGCACATTCGTGATACTAAGATTGACGTGGTTATTAAAAGGTTATAGAACGCTAACAAGCAAAAGTATAACCAGTATAATATTAGGAACGGAAGGTAGTAGCGATTACGAGCTGGAAAAGAATAGGTATTAAGAAGCAAAAGCTCTAATGCTAAAAGCTATAATAAGAGTCTGTGCAATAGACTTGAAAGAATTTGGAATGATCACTTAACACGGATTAAGTTTTCTTACGATAATAGATCATATGTCATTATCGAGATATCGCCTTATGAGATCCTTGAGGGAAGACAATGTCGATCTCCCTTATGTTAGGATGAAGTTGTAGAGCGCAAGATGCTCGGACCCGCAGTAGCCCAAAGGGCTATGGATATAATAGATCTAATCAGAGGACGGCTGGTAGTAACCCAAGATGGACATAAGAGGTATGCTGATTTGACTCGAAAGGACAAAGAGTATGAAATAGGGGACCTAGAAATGTTATAGGTATCCCTTGGAAAGGATTGATGAGGTTCGGAAAGAAAGGAAAGCTAAGTCCACAAATTGTTGGACCCTTGGATATATTAAGACGTTTTGGGAAGTTAGCATATGAGCTAGCCCTACCCCCGAACATGTAGTAAGTTCATAGCGTGTTCCATATATCAATGTTAAGGAAGTGTAATTCGGATGCCAGACAAATAGGGGCATATGAGTGCATAGACATGCAACCAGACGTAACCTATATGGAGCAACCAGGAAGGGTTATAGAGTGAAAAGGAACAAGTGCTTAGGAGAAGGATTATCAAACTCGGCAGAGTTTGGTGGTAGAACCACAACGTGGGAAAATTTACTTGAGAGTTAGAAAGTGCAATGCTAAGAAAGTATCCCTATTCATTTATATCTGATTCCGGGACGGAATCCTTTTAAGGAGGGGAGACTGTAATAACCCCAATTTTTGGAATTTTTTGAAACACGGATGAATAGTAACTTTTGCTGATGATGCTGATTAAGAAAAATTATCAGACCACGCTATATAGGAGTACTGTTATGGAAATTCTAAGATCGTATTAGTATTCCATAAAGTAAATAAGTGTATGTAAAGATCGTCAGAATCTAATTCCGAACACTTTGATTTTTCTCGAAAATCCACCAGATACCGAAAGAATTGAGTATAAGGTAACATGATTAAAGGGATTTAAATTCAAGGATTATAAGAGAGGATTATAAAAAGGAATATAATGTATTGAGAAAGGTTAAGGGAACCCAAGTAATAAGATCCCGGGTATGATCCCTCAAACGATCAACGAGAAAGAGAGTTAAGCGAACCGTAAAACAAATAAATGTCCAAGGGGCAAGCAAATGCAAGTAACATGAGAAGGAAGCTTCTAATATAAGCTAAAACATGTGGTTAGAAGCAAGGTGACATCATCACACCACAAGAATGAGACATGTGGCAAAGTAGTGATGCAAGCAATGACATAAGCAAGTGAAAACAAGATATTTAGCCAATAATTAACCACAACCATGCATTCTTTGCACAAATATCAAGGCAAGACAAGAAAGCAAAAGCTCTCCCCCATTTCTTTCTTCTTCCATTCGGCCTTTTCAAGAAATGAAGAAATAGATTTTCAAAACTCAAGTTCTAGGCCATGGAAAATTACAAGGTTTGTTTCCTTGGATCCTATATTTCATAACTTAGTTATACCATGAGTTTAAGATCAAGATTCCATGGTTTGCATAGCTAATCCACTCATCAAAGATGATGATGAATAGTAGTGAATAGTAACTTACTTTGATTTTCTTGATTTTCATGAAAGCTTAAGGTTGATTAAGCATAGATCAAGGTTCCTAGAGGCTTGTTAGTGACTACCCACTCTCCAAGGAAGGTATAAACTCTTGAACCCTTAGTTTTAAGTTTGGTTTGTTTGGATGATAATAGTGCTTAGATGAATGGGTTTAGTTTGATGTTGATGGATGTTGGATTGTTGTTGAATTGGTGATGATTTGGTGTAGTTTAAACTTTGGAAATCGTTAGGTTATAGCCGTCGTAATGCCCGATTTTCTATAAACTGTTTTGTGATTAACTGTTGGACCCGAACACCCACTTCTATAAACTAACCACTTCCATGCTTAGATAGGTTATGTTTCAAGCTTCGTTTTGATATGTGGTTTGCTTGAATCCGATGTACGGTTTAGGAGAAACGACCGTTTTAAGTAACGGTGTTTCGCGAATGAACCTTTACCCCTCGCCTTACTTTGAAACCTTGGTTAAGGCCCTTAAATGACTAATTGGAGCATGAAACATTTATGTAGAGTGTGTTAGGCAGTTGATAAGACACTCGCGAAAGAATCGCCTTAAAACTCGTAATGGGTAAATTATTAAAAATGGTGGAGCCGAGGGTACTCGAGCGACTTAAGTAAATCGTTAAGCGCAAAACGCGCGTTAGAGTCTGAGTTGGTTAGAGTATAGATTTACAAGTGAATTTGGTTTAATTCCAACTTACTTGTTGCTTATAGGTTACCAGACTCGTCCCGAGCCATTCGTAACCCCCAGTCGCTCAGGCAAGTTTTCTACCCGTTATAACTGTTGTTGTGATGTATATAGGTATTTGCATTATCTTGCGATAGATGCATGTTGGTTAATTAGCAAATATTGTAATATATTGAAGCATGCTGCTATGGTATATATATGCATGCATGTTTCGTATTCTTTCCATATATATAATTGTTGATTCAGTTGATAATACCTATGCTAGAGGATAGCGGTAATTTGCATATACCCTTAGTATAGGGACCCAAAGGTGAAAATATTTTCTAAAATCTGGAGTCGAGGATCCCGAGTAGATTTTGTATATATGGATATAAATATATATATATATATATATACTTATATATATATATATGGTCATAGTTTTCAAAACTATTAATCGAATAAGGTTTATTCGATAACTTTATTTTATTAATGAATATTATCTTGAATATTCATTCGAGGGCTTATGACTCAGCTTATTTTATTTATTGAATATTATTTGAATATTAATTTGAGGATCTATGACTCCGATTATTTGCTGAGATATATTCTTTATTTTATTAAAGAATAAGGTGTCGATAATCAAACTCACTTTTGATTATTCAAATAAAGATAGTACTTTCGTATAGGTATATCTTTGGATATTTAATATTCATTTCAAGTATAAGTTTCAAAACTTCTACTTCAATTATTTTTATAAAGATTATTCTTTATGGAAATATTATTTAAATAATAATATTCAGATATTTTCTAATATATTGGGACTGATTTATTTTGTTAAATCAGCATCACTCCAAACATTCTTAAAAATGTTTTGCGAGTCTTTAAAATGATTTTTAAAAGTTAGAGCGGATCCCAAAACTCATTTTTATATTTAAGATCCTCCTTTCGAAGGGGATTTAAATACTCGCTCAAAACCTGAGGGATCCGGCTCTGTGGTGTGTTTTATATTCGCAACAAGGTTGCTGTTTTGATAAATGAATTGATTACTTACCCATCACTCGGGAAGTAAAATTTTGGAACAAGTTAATCCATTAACAGGCATCGCCTGGGAAATATCGGTGAGTTCTCCTTTCCAAATAGATACGACTTCTTGGTGGAGCCGTATCAACAAGTTTCTACTTGGGGAAAGTGGGGACAAGCTTTACGTTTCAGAGTCATGGATTTCATCTGAACTAGGAGTGGCGTAAGTGGCCGAGTAGCGCCGGCCCAGCCTTATTATATTGGCCCAAATGGCCTGGAAGTTCCGCTAAGGCGGTCCATTCCTTAGGAGTTCAGTGTTCGGTTGACTAGTAAATCCGACAGGTTCTCCTCTACATGTAGAAAATGGTGGGGTTGTACTACTACGACTGATCATCGTAAGTGGTCTTCCTGGCGCGGCAAACTCCCGTAATGAGTTCATCATCCAATTGGATATTTCTGCAACACTACCCAGAGCACTTCGATAGAAAGGCTACGGTTGGGCGATTGTTGAGTGTTGGCAGGGTCAAGTTTTCAAAATGATGTTTGCATCAAATGAAGTATCTCGTAACTTCATTTTATTTTGATGATATTTTAAAGATTTAATCTATTCAAATCTGGTCTTGTAGTCTCATCTACGTGATGAACTTTTGAAACTAATTATAACTTGAACGGTGGTAGTTCAAGTAGTATTTGGAAAAGATATAAGTATATTGGAGTATCTTGTAACTTCATCTTTTAAACTTATATCTAGTAAATGATTATCTTATGCATGACAAAGATTTTCAGAAAAATGTTGAGACAAGGTTAGATATATGAGATCACCTTGCAACGATATTTTTATACAGTTATACACTGGAACTCTGTGTATATTATGCATGGAAGAGGACTTCCAAGATTTTGAAAAGTATATATATATATATATACTGAATATTTTGCGACTTCATCACATTAAGATATCAAACTTGGTTCATTTCTTTTGACCAAGACTTTCATGAGTACTATGAGAATGCTCATATATTATAAATTATTATACATATTATTTCGGTGGGCTTGCTGCTCACCCTTGCTTTCTTCTTTCATCACACAACATCAGATAGACAAGATGAACAGGACCAAGCTCCTAATTCGCGAGCTGATAGGAAACGTTCCGCAGTTTTCTAGAAGCACTGATGCCGCCATAGCTGAGGTAGGAACTACCAATAGGCTAGGCTTTCAACTTTTGATGTATCAGATTATGTATATTTATGAATTGTAATAATGGCAAAGAAAATGTAAATTTATTCAGAAAACCTTTTAAGGTGTATTGGCAGATAATTGTGGAATAAAATGACTTGTGATTATTTTTGGATGTTCATCTCTGAGACTATAACGTGTGGTGTGTGTGTTTATTGTGGGGTCACAGTACAGAGTAGTTGATTAATTATTAAGATTGGGTGTTATTAAGGGAAATGGAACTCGTGACAACCCGGATCCCCGACCCCGGATTTGGGGGTGTTACAATATTTCCTACAACAATTATCAAACCAAAGTGCTCAACATATTCTATAATCCACATCATTAAAATTCCTAATCAATCAATAAATCTTAATAAAAAAATTCTTATCTTTAGTCCCACAGTCCTAAATCACACCTTATGCCACACTTTGCCAATGACCAGCATCTTCTACTTTATGCCACACTTCCCAAGTGACCGGGTTCTAATTCTTGTTCGATGGGGACTAGTTTACGTCCCTCGTCAAGTGCAACCGAACCTTGACAGAGTATCGATGTGTTCCGGAACGTGCGTAAACTAGTTCTAAGTTCTATGTATCACATTACCCAGTGATCGGGTTCTAATTCTTATACATGACTAAGACTGGGGATTTCCAAAAATTTGTTATCTTATTAATCATAAATTGATATCACACTTAAAATAAACAAATAAATATTGGAGAACATGTAATCAGATATAAAAGAATACGTTACACAATAAATATGAAGTAACGAGTAGTCCACTTACACACTAATTGAGAACACGTAGGAAGACAATATGTACAGAGCAACAGAAAGTTACTTATAGAATACATAAGCAAACAAGTAATACAGAGTAACGAATAGTTACTTACATAACACGTAGGCAAACAAATAATACAGAGCAACAAAAAGTTACTTGCCTCAATCACGTACACGGATAAATCACATCAGAACACATATTCAATCATTAGAAACCCATCAAATACGACACATCTAAAATCTCGATCTTCTCCACGATTCCAATTCTGATCAGATCCTTATTTTCCACTTTTTTATCCTCTAAACGGTATTTTCTTGGAAAACACGAATTACGAAAGTTATAGAGAACGAAAAGACCTTTTCAAAAAGTCTAGAATCAATAAATTCTGACTTACGATGAATTTTATACGAATTTTACAAGACTGCTGATTTTTGTATAGAAAAGCACTACGAATTATAATGATAAAACGAGAAAGGCAAATAAAATATATTTATAACAATACAAAACCCTCTCTCTTAACCAACAAGTAATCTGTATTAGAATCTGATCCAAATTTTAGGACTATTAGTTTAATTCAATTTTAATATCCTAATTTTTATCCAATTTTAATCCTTTTAATTCTATTATTCTATTATTAATCTAATTCTAAAAATTACAGGATATTATAGTGAACCACTTGGACAGGAGTCATTGGCGGCACCGATGACGAGAAAAGAGGAAGGCGATGAGGTTGAGGGGAGATATGAGTACATATATTTCCGTATATTAACATTAAATTAATAAACTATTGTAGTTAGCTATTATATGGGTTTTTAAGGCTAACAAACCAACAACATATATACTGGGTCAAGGTACATCAAAAATGGGTATCTCGGTTATTTTTCCTTATTGTATAAATAAGTGACACTACATTCTAATTGTTATAGAGTTTATTATTACAAACATATTTTTGTTTGTCATCAATCTAAATGATTTACATCATATCCTATAAATGATATTTCATCACACAATTTGTTGATATATACCATGTATTAAATTAATACTAATACTTAGATTAATTATATAAATTTACGAATTATATACTAAAAAAATATGAACTAAAAATGATTATATTAAGAATGCATGCGCATAATAACCATTCATGCTTTTTATTAAATAAATTATATATTCGCTTTCCATACTTCAAGTATTATCCGGTACAAATAAGTAGAAATTCACACAAAAATAATAAAATATGGAATTTTCATGTATATAAGTATTATCAATTTTGTAGTGGTATTAAGTTTTATCGAGTTCATCAATCACATTTTTAACACAAAAAAATTCCGATCACATTTTTAATATACAAACACACAAAATAATTCTGAAAAAGTAATTAAATATTTAGAATATGATTGTATATCACACTGACTAAAGATTACATTATGTCCAGGTAGTGAACCTTCCAAATATATTATTATTTTCCTCTATTTGCCACTCACCGATTAATGTACCATTCTCTTTCTCAAGTATTGTTTACTTCTTCAAAATGCATGATAGGAAATGAATTTATAAAACATATGATCATTGATTTATATTAGTGTTTGGTGCGTCCTTACACGCCATAACATGAAAGATTGATATTGACTAAAAAGAATAATTTTGGTATGATTATTATATCAAATGCAATTAGGAAGCGCTTGTGTATAAGATAATAATGAATGAGTGAAGGAAAAGAGTTATTAAGGTCAAGAATAAAAATTCAAGAAAACTTAATTTCAAATAAAAATTACTAATAGTATATTTTGCAGCAATTTAAACAACCACAGAACATTTCTACAACAACTTTTACAGGATTGCCCTCACCAATGGACAATAAATAATATCAATATATATGTTGTTGCAATTTAATGTTAAATATTGAAGAATATGTTATGCACTAATACAACCACATCTCAAAAAATACTCCTCGTATACAAACAATATATCATCCATCCATAAATAACAATATGAATATACACTAAATAATTAGATTAAAGTAATATTAATTCTTGCAATTTAGAGCATAGGGTTAGTTGAACTCTTAAGCATTAACAACGTATTCAACTCTAGACACGATAACAGGAGCGAATCTGGTGATAATATAATCACTTATTACAGCTCTGCATTCCACTTCTTACAATTTGATTAATAGATTCAATTCTCCTGATTTACTTGTCCACGTATCTACTAATTGAGATACCGGGATGACTATTTTTTCATCTCCATCAGCAAAGGGAACTGGACACATCACAAACAGAATAAGCAAATGAGCCCCAAATCAACAAGGAATTAATCATTTTTGTTCTGTCCTTTCTTTGCTTCTAAATTTTCCCACTGGGTTTTCATGATAATCGTATAGCTAATGATTTAAGCAGTGCGGTGTGAACCAATTAACTGTGCGCTGATTCAGAGAATAAAGATGGCCGACTTGCTTGCTTACCTAAACAAGATTTTACCTGAACACAAGTAATCTAACTCTACACTGTATTGCAACTACAACGCACCATAAACCTAATGGAACGTAACAACAATATCACCCAAGTGTCGTCGGTAAATCAAAGTAATCCAGCTATGAGAGCAGAGAATGCTGGGAGAAACAGCAGAAATTTTTTTGACCGTCCATTGCTTGATGATATTGCTGAAGTAAAAGAGGTCTTTGGTGGCCTGCAGTGTTAGAGGAATTAATATTATCAAAACTCTCAAATGGAAAATGCTATTAAAGAAGAGTATACAACGCCATACTTTTGCAAATAGTTGAGAGCACCACAATAAAGAACATTATCAGGCGTGGGGACCTCCGTCTTGTTCCTGGGATCAGGTTCTGGATTGACAATTCTCATATAAGTTTCTTGGCCTAGATACCATCTATCAAGGTTTGCTGCTCTGAGGTTCCATGCTCCGACATTATCTAGATACACTAAAATAGCTGTCCAACCTCCAGGAAAGACCTGAATTTCGAATTAGTTAAGATCTGGAATGTGCAGTCTATTCCAATTGAAGAATATTCCGAATCAACTTGACAGAGTCAGTAATATAACACCAATAAAAATAAACAAAACTGTGTCCACAAACCGACCTGTGTAGTGCAGCGAAATATAGCATCCCATTTATTATAAGAATTCCTACTTCTCGGAGTCCACTCTCCATAAGCCATCCTACAATGTTTGGAAACAGTTAGGGATATGAGATTGCCAGCATAGAGTCATATATTTAAGGGATAGATCAAAATAGGTAATCGTACCCAACAACGAAAAATGAATATCCGTCCAAGTGAAAGCTCTGTACTACCGTGTCATTGTTCACCAATATAATTTCTACAAATCCTCTATATGTAGCATTTAAGAGGGATGTATGCATTTGGGGTAATCTGCTCTGCGGCCTACTAGGAAAATTAAGCTTGTAAGCCTCTTTGACATTGTACTTGTCTGCAAGCCTTATTGGCACACCAGGATTGATGAATGAAATCCCGTTTAGTGTAGCTCTTAACTTCCCATCTATCTTCACTAGCGGCATACTCTTTAAGATGTATACATCAGTCACTTTGATGGAGCCATAATGGAAAGCACCCTGCGGGTTTGGTCGAGCTCCATTTGCTGAAACATCTTGCCTGGCAATAAAAAAATTCAGATTATGGGTGACACATTACTAAGCAAGTAGACGGTAAAGTAACAGCAATTACAATATTCTTGAAGAATTATGGCAGGGCATGGGGGAACTTTTTAAAGTCCTATGTCATGACTATTTACAAAAATTTTACATTCAATTTTCTTGAATCAAGTTATCAGAATTCAACTGATGGCTTTCTCTAAGAAAAAAATAGAAAGAATCATTTGGCAAATCTCAGTTCAGAAAAATATACTATGTGATGGATTCTTGGGGCAAGATCTTCATTTAAATATAACAATATTTATGGTCTTAAAGATATTGATCAGAATTACATAGGTCAGTAATCAATAGTACGCGGAACGACATGTAGCAAACCTGATCGATAATGCTTGCTTCAGCCCAAATGATTTGTCAAAAGCCTCGTGTGGAGGATCAGGAAGAGGACCAGCTGCCTTCTGTTTAGATTTTGAGTAGTGCAATATAGCAACACCTGTAACCCTCTGCCAAAGTGATTGATTAATAAACCTTGCACTTGCTACAATGTAATAATCATTTTTACCATTCTGGTCCATTGTAACCAAGAAGGAGTAAGACTGTCCAACATGAATGTCTAAGCTTGTGTAGGTTCGTTGCAATGCATAAAATCCCTCTGTCTCTACAAGAAGCAGCTTATGATTTTGAATACGGAAATTTAGACAAGTTGAGATGCCAACATTATGCACGTGCACTCGATAAGTTCTACCTGCAGAGCATCACAGCAGAAAGGCATTTCAGGGTTCAGAGGCTTATGATGAAGTTTACTAATATAATTTGACCTACGAATCCTGTAAACTGTTTTCTACTCTTAACATGATCAATCGTGTACAACAAGACTTCCAGTTTGGGGTTCTATTATGCCAAGTGCTCAAATATTGTAGAGAGGACATATTTTAAACATCACCTGGATCAACATTAATCGTCTCATAACTAATTCCTTTCGGGACAAGAGTGGAGTTATATCGGTAAGGACCCTTTCCATTAATCAGAACTCCATCTGGTATCCCAAGCTCCTTTCCTGAATCCAAGTCCGCCCTTAGCGCCTAGAAATCAAAACATGACAAATTAGAAATAAATCAACTCAGTTAATATAGAAATTTAATTTCATTAACTGGCCATTTTTACAGCAATAGCAAATTACAAACCTTATGGTCTCTATTGTACCAATCACCAATCAGGATAACTACATTCCCATCAGGATTTTTAAAAGGCAATGTGACAACACTGCGGTGCGTGATAATGAAGGCACCAAAACCTCCTGATGCTCTCTGAAAGTTAAGGGATGGAAAGTAAAAGAAGCTACCAATCTGATCCTTAACCTGAAAATTGTAAGTCCAGTTGGATCCTGATTGGATGGGACAATTAGTACCAAGAACACCATCTTGCCAAGAGGCGTGTCGCATATGGACACCAGGCCTATCAAACCAAGCAAAATTAGACAACCACAAACATCTCTCTCACTCACATTCCAAAACACAAACTCGTGAATAAGATTCCTTAACTTACCAAGTCATGAGGAGATTTTCGTTCAATCTGTTATTAACATTCAAACTGACATCATAGTTGGTAGTAACATTTATAACTGGGCCTGGAAACTTCCCGTTAACTGATATAACCTGTAACCAAAAGTACATATCGAATCTGAAAAAAAAATACTGGGAACGTAGCTTTAATGACAACACCGAGCTCAATTAAGGAATAGTACAAATCGAATCGAAATAAATATTCCTAATGTAGCTTTAATGACAACACCGAGTTCAATTAAGAAAAAGTACAAATCGAATCTTAATAAATATATTAAACATAGTAGCTTTAATGACAACACCGAGTTCAATTATTCAGCGTAACAACATTGAATCACGAAAACCAATTAATGTAGCTAATAACATCGTCACATCGCTCAATCACAATAAGAAGACAGCAAGATAAACACAAAATTACTTGGTAATACTGTAACTGAAAAAGGTCTATCGTCACAGGGACTTGTAGCAACCCTTACTACGAGGAACTAAATCACAGTATTAATTTAATCGTATCACATTTTTAAACCGAAACAATAGATAAAAACACGCAGGACTGCATATAATAAAGTATAGAAACAAAAAAAAAAGTTAAGAGAAATTGAACGTTTAGTCGTCTTACACTCGTGAAACAGTTGCAATTTGTACAACATTTGGGGAAAATATGTAAAACAGAGAAAAATGATTAACTGATAAAACATATCGATTTGATTTGAAACAAAAAAAAAATGTAACGTGTAAACTGCAGGGTGTGTGTGTGACGAAGAGAGGAGAGGAGAGGAACTTGTTGAGGGACACCGAGAGGAGAAGCAGTAATGTAGGAGACGTGAAGATCAAAGGTGGCAGCTCCGTCTTCAGAAGAAGAAATTGCAAATGCTAAACAAACTTGGAGAAGAAACAAAGCAACAGAATATCGAATCAATGCCATTAATGTTTTGTTAGTGGTCGAAGGATGTTTAGTACAGTGATGATTTATGTAAAGCCAAATTTAGGCACGGTGCATGTGGCTACATACTTATCAAGAGAGAGAGAGAGAGAGAGAGAGAGTGTGGGGAATGGAAGTTTGGTGAGGCTGCAGGCAGGGGAAAAATATAGTGGTGGTTAGAGGCGAGTGAGAGGGGTGCTCTCTGCGTGTTCTATTTTTACTCGCCCTTTACCCGTACATTCGGTAAATTATCCAAATTGCTAATTTATTTCTATTTTTGTTTTTTTTATTACTTAGCCCCTATGCAACACTTAGTTTTTTTCCACCACAGGCAGGTCTTCAGGTCATACTCACCACCAGTAATCCCTATGTTAATATTTACAATATCATTTTATATTATTAATTTATTCAAGTTCCACCTCTAATTTTTAGTCCAGATAAATCAAATTTTGATAAAATTCTTTATATACATCTTTTCATTCGGACAGTCTCCCTAACTTCAGCTAAATATTTAATTTTTAATTTGTACACGTTTGATTTGATTGCCTTAGGAAGTATAATAGTTAGAGTATTTTCAACCCTCTTACGAATTGTAACAAAATTGTAAACAAAAATTTAGTATTATAGTGGATTTTCATTGAAGCAAGTCTCCCTAAAATTTCAGCAAATTTTACATAATCAATTTTTTATATCATTTTTAACTAATTATTCTAGCTAATACCGTTAAAAATGTTGTTAGTGCCCATGCTGTAATTTATCTTTTATTTAATCCCGAGTAATTCATTCCGGCATATTATAAGCTTTTAGGCAAATGAGTATTGAAAAATATTGGTTTTTATTTATTTATTTGTTGTTGGAATTAAAGACATTAGTTGATACACAGGGAAAAAATTGTATTGTAATATCTGGCCAAATTGCATGACTTGTGTTGAAGAAGCAATTTGGGTATGAACTACTTACTCTGCAATCTCCTGTCATACAAAAAACAAGGATCTTAAACCTTTTGTAGAAACAATTAAGATGACTTCAAATAATAGTAATGAATTAACGGATATAAAAAAACTGGCAAACCATTATGTTTCTTTTGTAATATGTAAGAGTAAAAACTAAATAGTAACTGAAAGATAAGAGACCGGCTACTGCCGCTAAAAGAATAAAAGTGGGCAATTCCTTGTGCAGACGACCGAGTTGTGCACAATCCCTACTCAGTGGTCTGCACAAACTAACTAACTTGCAGAATTGCATGGTTCGTAAATAACGGAAATCGGTACTAATCGGTAGAGATACCGATTAACGATTAATCGGTAAATCGGGGATTAATTGGAATAATTAATTGGAGTAAAAGTCGGATATATATAAATTATTTTAATTTTATATTAATAATATTAACCTATGTATTTTAAAAGAACAAGTTTATTTATTTCTTGTGGGATGGATTTTGACAACCGGGCCCATTATACTTACACGTATCCGTCCGAATCTTTCACGTTAGCCCGTGCGCTCGGCTATTATAGTTCTTGTAGGCACGAGCATGTTCAAACCTCAGCTATTATAGTTTTTGTATACATGTTTTTAAATGAAATATATGTAATATTGTGAGGACTTATTTCTGTTTGGCTACGTTGACCTCTATTGTGTGGATGAGTTTATTCGGTCCGTATACTTTATAACTCGTGCAAGGCACGTATATTTTTTAAAATCACGTGTGTTAATAAACCATGTTCATGTTGCATATATGAAATATATATTATATTTTGTTGTGAAATGAACTTTTTGCCAATTTTGCATTAGATAATTGATAGATAATATTCGTAAAAAATATATTTAAAAGTGTTTTGAATTTTGAATTTTGCAATTGAAATTGCTGCCATTGAGAATGAATATTTATTCATGTTGATCGATTGAGAAGTGTTATGAATATGTGTATTAGTTTGATGATAAGTTCAGCAAAACACTTAAGTAGAAATCTAGTGTTTGTAGCCTCAACGGATAAGACCATCTTGGTTATCAGTTGAAGGAGTAGCCTTACTTAGCAATAAGTTTGGTATTGTAGCACATCTCACTCTCTGGTTTCAAGCTGTAATTCTTAGATGTTGTTAGGAGATAATCAGTCATGTTGACTACTAATGGATGTACAAATAGGAGGGCTAATTGTAAATATTTCATGCCTTGTAATTTTGTATAAGTGAAGAAGTGTCAACGGATATTGAAGACCTTCAACGGATAAGAAACTAAGCTTCAACGGATGTCTCTAACGCTTCAACGGATAATATCCATCAACGGATAAGTGCTTCAACGGATAAAGTTTCAACTGCTAGAGCATCAACGGATAAAGCCATCAACGGATGAAAGCTTCAACGGATGCACTGCTAAAGCATCAACGGATAAAGCCATCAACAGATGAAAGTTTCAACGGATGCTCAGTCTCATAGCAGTTGATAGTGACAGTTAACAAAGCTGACAGAGGCACATGGATTGACAAAGATGTGGTAGCCTATTTCAGGAACAGCAGAAAAAGCAGCCGTTTTTAGTCTGGTTCAAAATGGAAAGTCAACAGATAATTCCATATTACACTGGATAAAAATGGAACAGAAACAAGTGGAGAACTATTGTCTTATTGTACTTTATCTTTGTCTTCACTTGTAAACTTGGTGATATATAAACCAAGTAGTAGCTAGTAATTAGATGTGAATTTTCCCTGAGCTGTTTAGAAATATCAAGAGAGAAAATCATCTAGTTTGTACTAGGAAGCAGCTGTGATTTAGTTTTGAATCACAGATTTTCTGAAATAACACATCTCTGGTGGAACAACAGATCCACCAGAAAAGTTTTTAAGTTCTTTGTGTTCATTACATTTGTGTTTGAATATATATCTGTCTGCATCAGCTCCAAGCAATTCACACACATTTGATCACTCAAACACTTAGTCTTACAAACTGCTCAAAACTTGAAAAAGTTTTGAGATTTACATTCAACCCCCCTTCTGTAAATCTCATTGTTAGTCCACTGGGAATAACAAGAAGAAATCGAGGTAATATGTGTAAGTTACCTAAATTTTTGATGTTGGTTTACTATATTTATGGTACCGGCTAAATTCATTTTGATCAATTAAGAAAAAAATGAGTTTATTTATGTTAATTGGCTTAATTTCCTGTATTTGGTTTATAGTACTCACGATAACAGCTATCTAACCGTCTCTTTCATTAATTATGAGAGTAAGCTAATTGAAGTTTTCAACATTTCTGCGTAGGTCTGTTTGTTTCGAAACGAAAAAGGTATATGAGTGTATCAAAGTATAAAATGTAAATATTGGTTGCACAATACTTTGTAATCATGTTTTTAGTTGTGCACAACACAACGATCGTGCTCTAGATAAAAATAAATTATTATTATTTTTAATATATATATATATATAAATGTGTTATGTATATACACACACACTTACATTTAATGTAGTTGAATGTATTGTGATTAATAATCTAAGTTGTTAATATACAATAATGAAGTTGTAATAAATATATTTTTATTAATAATTAATGAGCTAGACATCATTAATATATGGTATTAACTTGATATTTATTAATATATATAAATGAGGGGTAATTTAGTAATTTTAAATGAATAAATTGTCTCAACCAACCCCCTAGTTGCTCTATTATATATATAATAGATAATAGATTCTTCTAAATTCCCCAAGCTCCTTTCTCAGTATTTCATCCCACAGTTACTTATCGTCTCTTCGTTCCCCCTTCTTCTTCTTTCATAAACCTTTATAATTTGCTTATCACCCATTTCAATTTTCAAATTATCTCATCTTTCATGATCATGCCCTGAAATCAACCCAAAGTCCTTAGACTTTGTTTATATCTTCATCTACAATATGGGATTGAAAATACACAAATATGTAGAGAGAGATAGGCAGTGAAATCTGCAAAGGTATCATCAATTATCATGTTGATGAAATTATATTGTATTATTTGAAGCGATTTTTCCCACCTTAACCTAATATTGACCCGATTTTGAATTAATTTTGGAAAAAACGTTTTTGTAGCCGATTATGGGTTATTTGACCGGCATGCGCCGTACAGCGATTTTATGGCTGATTAAACAGAAAACGGGCGTTTTTTACAACCATGGGTCTCCCCCAATTGTTACTTGTAAATTAGCATTATAAACTATAAATTACAGTATAAATTAGCATTTTCGAATTATTTATCAGTTTATGTAATAATTTAGGTCTCTATCGTTTTCAATTTGGAAAAAACAAAAATTACAAATATTATGTCACGATCTTGTCTATTTTTGGATTTTTTGTTAAAATTAAGTAAAGAAAAAGAAGTAAAAACATGAAGAAAATTGCAGAGAAAAAAAAGATGAAAGTAAACATTTAATTAATTTCATTTCATACTCTAAAAGACAAGCATTACAATGATATATATAATCATCTCAGTAACATCTATGTGTTTACTAATTGATGGATTTGCATAACATGGCCCAATAATATCCTAAAACCCAATAAATATATACTGATTACTGGCCCATTTGTGACATCCTCCCCTTCTTGAGATCATTTGTTCTCAAGGATTAAGATAAACGATTTTTCATAGGTGTTCATACCTTTTCTTGAAGCAGTAATGCAACACAAAGTACAAGTAGATTGAACACTTGATAAGAGCACAAATGAAGCATCTATACCTCCTCTAAGCCTATAGTCAAGTGTCAATACAACCCAAAAATGCAGTAGTAGTAATGCAAGTGAAGCACAAAGGTGGAGCAAAACCAAAAGCACGACTAATGGGTTCTGAAAATAACCACCTAGACGCACGACTAGCTTGACAATGCCTTGCTGCAAAGGGAACTGTTCTGTAGAGATAAGAGAATTCTCATAAAGGTGCAGAAGAGCCTCATCGCCATATAAAACACGTATACTTTCCATTTCTTTGCGGACATCTCTAGGAGTATGCTTATTGGTAGCGTCTCCGGCAAATAGATCAACTACTCTATCATTGGAAGCAAGCTCAACCACTGGTTCTTCCACTTCGACAACTTTCATTTCCATACTCATAGAGATAATGAGGACTTCTTCTTCATTCTCTTCCTCCACCACAACATTGTTCTACTCAATAACGTAATCATCTTGCACCAGATCGTCATTTGGAAGCACTTTCTCAGCCTTATAGGGAGTATCAATTTCCCTAGATTAAACCTGATTTTTTCCTTAACATATGTTAGGCTTCCCGTCATAATGAAACATGTAATTAAACACATAATATTCCCCACCATTTTATGGAAAAATTCCGCTCTAATTTACCCTTTCCATCCATATATCCATTTATAAATACCTGAACTTCAAGGTGAAGTGAATGTTGCGAATCAACAGACTTAATCTCTTCCTTAATGTCCTCATAATTAAGAGACTTGACCTTCTCGTTAATACCCTTCATGGTGTTAGAAAATTAGGATTTTAGAGCTTAATTTAATTATGTTCTTAATGTTAATCCTAAAATCTAATGATTGGAAATTGTTCAATGATATTTGAACTTAAATTTTCATGTATGGTTTTAAGAATTTTCTTAATGAAATCCATATGAAATGAGAGTTGAAAGTAGCTTGGAAAAGCTTGGAAAATTTGAGAATGTTTGTCCCACATTGAAATAAATAAAGGGGGTTGTGTGCTTTATATGGTATTACCCACATGAGTAGTATACAACTACTAAGGTGTGTGATGGTCCATTGTGTTGTTGTGTGCTTCACGCGCACACACACGCGCCCGCCACGCACCGCACCGGACCGGGTCGGGTCGAAGGGCGATTTGGGCGAATGTCTCGGCGTCTCGCGTACGCGAGGCGACCTGGGCGAGGATTTTATTTATTTGAGAATTATTTTAATTCGAATTTATTTATCGGTGATTGGATTATTGGGCTGGGTTCTGAAATAGGCTAAGTAGTCTAAATATATTGAACCTGCAAATAATCTGATCTGTAACAAGTTCTGATATTAGAATCAGAACTTAAGAACTGATGAATAAAATCAGAACTTAACAAGTTCTGATATCAGAATCAGAACTTAAGTACTGATGAGTCGAATCAGAACTTAAGTACTGATGAGTTAAATCAGAACTTAACTTAAGTTCTGATAATAATGTGGGTGTTAATGTGAAAAGCTGTTACAAATAATTTAAATTCAAAAGCTGATCAGTTTTGATTTTTTCATTAATGAATTCAAAATCTGATCAGTTCTTATTTTTTATTAATTAAGCAGTTTAATTCAGACATTAAGTGTGTTGACAGTTTCATTTTTCCTCTCCTATAAATAGAGGCTAAACTGAATGAATAAAAAAAATACAACACACTACATTCTCATCTCTTCTCTTCAACCTCTCTGCATTTCTCTCCCACAAGAACTGAAGTGCTGATATTTTCCGGCGACTGAGGTGCTGGTCGAAGTGGAGGTTTTGTTGCTGCTGTTAACATAAACTCCGAGCTGTTTTATCCTGGTGGAGATATTGCGCACATCCCAAACGCAGCAGGTAGGGGACAATAATCTCTTCAAGAGCATCCAGGACTTCGAGCAAGGCCTGGTGACTCAGCTGTAATCATTTTCTTGGCGTTTTGTATCTGTAAACCTTTATTTCAGTCACTGTTGAAAGCTATGGTTTCGGGTACATCTTTCTTTCTCTCTACGTTATTTCAGTTACTGATTTTGTTTACCTGCATGTTTTGTTTTGTTAACTGTGGTCTTGGCCTAAACTTGTTAAATTCTTTATACACTTGCCTCTATGTTGCTATACTTGTTAGTGAGTTTCTCAACATTCTTGAAGAGATTATTGGTTATTTAGAATTTAGCATAATGGTTAACGAAAGTGAGGTTATTATTGGTGGTGGTAGCAGTTCGGGTGTAACTGCTGGGGCCATTGATTGGACCACCTATAGTTTCCCACAGGCTGTTGAACTAACCGGTTTATCGGAGAAATTCAACGGTGGCATTGGCTTTTCTCGCTGGCAGAAAAGGATGAAGCTGTGGTTGACTATAAAGGGTCTGTGGCCGGTTGTGGAATATGAGAAACCAGTAGTGGATCAAGAGAAGGCTGACACAGTTAAGGCTTTTGCGAAGTGGGCTGAGAAGGATGGAGTGGCTAGAGCGGCCATTCTTGCGGCACTAACAAACACTTTGTTTGATGTCTATTCTTCTGATGCCTACTCTGCAAAACTCTTATGGGAGAAGCTGGACCAGACACATAATACTGACTCATAAGGTCTAGAAAAGTATTATGTGGCAAGGTTCCTCGAGTTCAAGCTGGTGGACAATAAGTCCATGACTGAGCAGGTGCATGAGTTCGAGATGATAGTGCATGCTTTGAAGGAGTCTGGAATGAATCTCCCGGAGAAGTTCAAGGTGATGAGTGTGATTGAAAAACTCCCGAAGTCTTGGGAAGAGTTCTCTCTCTCCCTGAAAAGACAGAAAGGAGAGATCACCTGGACCAACCTTATGCTGGACATCTCGGTACAAGAACAACACAAGTCCAAACAGGGACATGTGATGCCAACTGAACACGGTACCTCGAAGGTAAACATAGCAACTGTAGGACAAAAGAGGAAGGCTTTTGCTAAGAAAGCTAATAGTAATAAACCTAAGAGTGACAAGGACAAGGCCAAGAAACCCAAGGCAAACAAACCATGCTGGTCTTGTGGGCAGGTTGGGCACTGGAGTAAGGACTGCCCTACGAAGAAAGCGAAGAAAACCGAGGTAGCACAAGCAAATGTTGTGCTTGGAACCGCAAGTGGGCCTGTAGTGAACATGGTTGTTGGTGAGGCTACGGCTTCTGAAACCAACGTTGACCGGTATGTATCCTACAACCCTGTGATATTTTCTACCTATCTGTCAAATGAATGGTTGATAGATACTGGAGCTAATGTACATATTTGTGCTGATATTAGTTTATTTGTATCTTATCAACAGAGTCATAGCCTGACTGTGAAGATGGGGAATGCTAGTGCTGCTCAAGTACATGGAGTTGGAAACGTGGATCTGAAGTTCCCTTCAGGACGTATTCTATCTCTGACGAGAGTGCATCATGTTCCCGACATGCGTAGAAATATAATAAGTGGAAGCTGTTTAGTTTCTAGTGGTTTTGAAATTTCGTTCAAGTGTAATAAAGTAGTTCTTATTCACACTGGTACATTCTTTGGCAAGGGTTACTTGTCAAATGGTTTATTTGTTATTAATGCGGATCCCGTTTTGGGAAGTTTGAATAATAATGTTATTCCTACTGTTAATTGTATTGAATCCTCAAATATATGGCATGCTAGACTAGGTCATTTAAACTTTGGTGCTCTTAAGAACATGATGAACTTAGAGTTGATTCTAAAATATACCATAGAAAAGAATTCTAAATGTCAAGTATGTGTGTCTGCTAAACAGATAAGGAAACCTTTTCATAACGTTGTTAGGGATTCAGACTTGTTAGATTTAGTACACACTGATATTTGTGAATTTGGTGGTGTGTTGACCAAGGACCAGTTTAGATACTTCATTACTTTTATAGATGATAGTAGTAGATATTGTTATGTTTATTTACTTAGACATAAGGATGAAGCACTTAGTAAATTCATTATATATAAAACTGAAGTAGAAAAACAAACTAGTAAGTTACTTAAAAGATTGAGATCTGATAGAGGTGGTGAGTATACGAGTAATGCTTTTAATGAATTTTGTGCAAACAATGGTATAGTTCATGAAGTTACTCCACCATACACACCTGAGTCTAATGGGGTTGCTGAGCGAAAGAACAGAACATTTAAAGATATGATTAATAGTATGCTTATTAACTCTGGGTTGCCTAAATACATGTAGGGAGAGGCTCTAAATACGGCTTGCCATATTTTGAATAGAGTCCCTCTGAAACACATGGATAAAACACCCTTGGAGTTATGGAAAGGCAGGATGACTAGTCTTAAGTATCTTCGTGTGTGGGGGTGCCTTGCTAAGGTGCTTGTTCCTGAACACAAGAGAAAGAAACTAGGTCCAAAGACTGTTGACTGTATCTTTCTGGGCTATCTTGAAACCACTACAGCTATGAGATTTTTAGTGTTAAAATCTGACATAGATGGTATAGTGGCAAACACGATAGTTGAATTTCGAGATGCGACATTCTTTGAGGATGTCTACCCTATGAAGACTGGAATACCTGAAACGACTTCTGAGGAAGATCCTACTCACACATCAAGTTCTATTCCTGATCATGTGGAAAAGATGACAAATGTGGGGGCGGAACCTAGTAGTAGCTCTATTCCTAAGGAATTAGAGGAACCAAGGAGAAGTAAGCGTGCAAAAATAGTCAAGGATTTTGGAGGTGATTTCATCACTTACAATATCGAGGACGAACCTTTAACTTTCCGGCAAGCTATGGATTCTTCTGAGTCAAGGCACTGGAAGGGCGCTGTCAAGAGTGAAATTGACTCTATTGTTTCCAATGGAACATGGGAGTTGGTTGATCTCCCTCCTGGGTGTTCTACTATTGGGTGCAAATGGGTCTTTAAAAGGAAGTTGAACCCTGATGGCTCAATAGATAAGTACAAAGCTAGACTGGTAGCTAAGGGTTTTAAGCAAAAGAAAGGAATTGATTATTTTGATACATACTCTCCGATTGCAAGAATGGTAACAATCCGAATGCTTATAGCATTGGCTTCAGTCCATGGTCTTATCATTCATCAGATGGATGTAAAGACGGCTTTTCTTCATGGTGAACTTGAGGAAGAGATTTATATGGATCAGCCTGATGGATTTGTTGCATCAGGCAATGAAAGGAAAGTATGTAAGTTGATCAAGTCCATCTATGGCTTGAAACAAGCTCCCAGAGATTGGCATAAAAAGTTTGATGAAACTATATTGCCTTTCAGTTATAAGATTAATGAAAGTGATAAGTGTGTCTACACTAAAGTTAAAGGTAATGAGTGTGTTATCTTGTGCCTATATGTGGATGATATTTTATTATTTGGAACCAATATTGAGATTATTAACGAGACTAAAGAATTCTTGAAAAGGCATTTTGAAATGAAGGATATGGGTGAGGCAAGTGTGATTCTTGGAATCAAATTGATTCAGTCCACTGAAGGAATAACCTTGACTCAATCTCATTATATAGAGAAATCTATACTTGAGAAATATGGTTATTCACAGTGTAGAATCGCTAGTACACCTTATGATTCGAAAGTTGCCCTTGTCAAGAATACTTCAGGAGTGCCTGTGTCTCAGTTAAGGTATTCTCAGATCATTGGGAGCTTGCAGTATCTTGCTAACTATACTAGACCAGATATTTCATATTCTGTGTCTAAATTGGCGAGATATACAAGCTGTCCAAACAGAACTCATTGGGATGCTCTTGATAGAGTACTTAGATATCTAAAAGGCACAATGTACCTTAGTTTACACTACAGGAGATTTCCTGGTGTGCTTGAAGGGTACAGTGATGCAAGTTGGATAGCTAAGAAGTCTGGTTCCAATGGAGTGACTGGATACGTGTTCACCTTGGCTGGTGGAGCAATATCCTGGAAGTCAAGCAGACAGACTATTGTTACTCGGTCTACTTTTGAGGCTGAGTTGTGTGCACTTGATGCCACAGGGACGGAGGCTGAATGGTTACACGGACTTATGTCTGCAATACCTGTAGTAAGCAGACCGCTCCCTGCTATTGCTATTCACTGTGATAGTCGAACAACTATCGACAAGATTAGCAGTAAAAAGCATAATGCTAAAACTAAGAGACACATCCAAGTTAGACTCAAGTCTATAAGGGGTTTAGTGACTGATAGGATCATAGCTATAGAGTTCATAGGAACTCAGAATAATATAGCTGATCCTCTTACTAAAGGACTGGAACCTGCAGTGGTCCTTAAGTCAAGGTTGGGGATGAGATTGTCAACCCATCATAATTCATCAACAGTGGGAACCCAATACACATGAGAGGAGATCCCTCGAAGTGTATTCAATGGGTAATAACAAGCTGTAAGGATGAGTTGGTAGTACCTTTGCTACATAGATGATACTATAGTATCTGAGTTTATCCCCTGTAAACCTAGAAGGTACTGACACTGCCAGAAAAGCAAGAGTGTTAAAACTCTGAATGGGATCAAGTCATTTGACGAGATAGAGGCAGTATATCTCTGGAGATGCCCAGCTAAGCGAATGTAATTGTGTGGTCGCAATTAGAGGATAGGGTTAATCCTTGAAGCATTCGACGAACAGGATCGAGACATGACCATTAATGTCTCAAAGCCGTAGATTGGCACCATAACCTTTGACTTGTCGTCGTCTATGGAATATGGTTATACTAAACGGATTAAGATTCAAGGTGAAACATTCCATCTGAGTCCGATAGCCATTGAAGTAGAGGAATTAGGAGGGTTCAAACCCGGAAGGGTACCGACTCTGAAAAACAAGTCATGATGGGAAATTGATCACATTTCTGTATGGATTTGTGGGGGATTGTTAGAAAATTAGGATTTTAGAGCTTAATTTAATTATGTTCTTGATGTTAATCCTAAAATCTAATGATTGGAAATTGTTCAATGATATTTGAACTTAAATTTTCATGTATGGTTTTAAGAATTTTCTTAATGAAATCCATATGAAATGAGAGTTGAAAGTAGCTTGGAAAAGCTTGGAAAATTTGAGAATGTTTGTCCCATATTGAAATAAATAAAGGGGGTTGTGTGCTTTATATGGTATTACCCACATGAGTAGTATACAACTACTAAGGTGTGTGATGGTCCATTGTGCTGTTGTGTGCTTCACGCGCACACACACGCGCACGCCCGCCACGCACCGCACCGGACCGGGTCGGGTCGAAGGGCGATTTGGGCGAATGTCTCGGCGTCTCGCGTACGCGAGGCGACCTGGGCGAGGATTTTATTTATTTGAGAATTATTTTAATTCGAATTTATTTATCGGTGATTGGATTATTGGGCTGGGTTCTGAAATAGGCTAAGTAGTCTAAATATATTGAACCTGCAAATAATCTGATCTGTAACAAGTTCTGATATTAGAATCAGAACTTAAGAACTGATGAATAAAATCAGAACTTAACAAGTTCTGATATCAGAATCAGAACTTAAGTACTGATGAGTCGAATCAGAACTTAAGTACTGATGAGTTAAATCAGAACTTAACTTAAGTTCTGATAATAATGTGGGTGTTAATGTGAAAAGCTGTTACAAATAATTTAAATTCAAAAGCTGATCAGTTTTGATTTTTTTATTAATGAATTCAAAATCTGATCAGTTTTTATTTTTTTATTAATGAAGCAGTTTAATTCAGACATTAAGTGTGTTGACAGTTTCATTTTTCCTCTCCTATAAATAGAGGCTAAACTGAATGAATAAAAAAAACACAACACACTACATTCTCATCTCTTCTCTTCAACCTCTCTGCATTTCTCTCCCACAAGAACTGAAGTGCTGATATTTTCCGGCGACTGAGGTGCTGGTCGAAGTGGAGGTTTTGTTGCTGCTGTTAACATAAACTCCGAGCTGTTTTATCCTGGTGGAGATATTGCGCACATCCCAAACGCAGCAGGTAGGGGACAATAATCTCTTCAAGAGCAGCCAGGACTTCGAGCAAGGCCTGGTGACTCAGCTGTAATCATTTTCTTGGCGTTTTGTATCTGTAAACCTTTATTTCAGTCACTGTTGAAAGCTATGGTTTCAGGTACATCTTTCTTTCTCTCTACGTTATTTCAGTTACTGATTTTGTTTACCTGCATGTTTTGTTTTGTTAACTGTGGTCTTGGCCTAAACTTGTTAAATTTTTTATACACTTGCCTCTATGTTGCTATACTTGTTAGTGAGTTTCTCAACACATGGTGGTAGTAATACTCATAGTTCCATCTTCCTCGAGGCGACCAAACATACTGCCATCCTGATAAAATCGATGAACGAGGCTAGATGTTCTGTGTTGTATATAATAAAACTGTGTCAGAAAAGCATTACCAAACATGTAAGCAGGGACATGTTGGGGAGTTGGCACAACTTCCTCAGGCACTAACCTCATCGTTGATTGATCTGAGATATGATCCAACGAAATAGATCGATTGGAGATGTGACTGTCATAAATTGGACTAGTCACAGTTTGAATTCCTGCTAAAATGATGTCAATTGACGGAGATGCAAAAACCGAAAGATATGTGTTCTAAGTCCAATCATATGATGATTTAGGAATAACTTTTATGTAATTTGTTTGAATTCAATTATATTAATAAAAGACTTGTTTTGTTTTTATTACGGGCTTTATCTATTTAAGTGTTTAAATACGATATACCATAGTTTAGAGTAAAACTTTTTATGGATTATGATGATAACTCTGAACTTAAATAGTTCCTGGTCGTAGGATTACTAACTGGTAATTAGTAATCCGCAAAGATCGATACATATTATGCTTGCTTCATTATGAAGGATGCATGTTCTCATAGATATTTGTGTAGTGACACTATAGCTAGTATGTAGGTGCTTATTATAGAATAAGTTTACTGAACATGACTCGCACAACTGAATAACTGATGGAGTTCACTCACATGTCAACAGTTGTTCACATAGTGATAGTTGTACAAGTGTCCTTAGACTTGAGATCATCATAGTCATATTGTGTACACCAAACTATACTTTGGTTTAGTTCTTAGTCTTGATGGACAATAATAAGGGCTCTTCTGGGTGTAGAAATTTATACACAAAGATAGTGAATGATCAATAAAGGATCTACCCCTTCCAATGAAGGAAGAGAATGTTCTATGCTGATCCACTTATGCTAGTTCAGGACTCTCTAGCCAGAGTGAATGGAATTAGAAATGAGTTTCTAGTTCACATTAATTAGAACTAAGCATAGTGAATGGGAAATCATATGATTAAATTAGATAGGCTTGACACAAGATCCATGCCTTGTATTTAATCGGGACATTGCAGGGTAGAAGGAATTGATTGTACGGTAACTATTCACTGAATAGGTTCTTGGTATTCTAAGCAGTGAATTCATATTATCCGGATAGTCGCGATATGCTGAAAAGTATCCCTCACGATGTAGAATAAATATGATTAATTTATTAATTAATCATATTTAATGAATTAGAGAATTTATATAAATAATGATAAAATAGTTTTATTATTATTTATTTCTACTACCGGCTTAATATTGAACCAATAGGGTCACATCATAAAAGAGAATGATTTAATGGTGGAGGAATTAATTAATAATGGCTGGTAATTATTTATTTGTGAAATAAATAATTAATTAGCAAATTTAATAATTGATTAAATGAGATTTAATTAATTATAAATTAATTAAGAAAAATTCTTAATATTATTAATTAAGAATTTAACTTTTGGAAATTATATCGACAGAGAGAATTATTTTCTAAAGTGTTTAGAAAAAGGGATTAATGATTAAAAGGTGTTTTAATTATTAGTTAATTGATTAATGAGAATAATCAATTAAAGGGTTATTAATAATATTATTTTATGAGAAAATTTTCAGCTGAAATTTTTTGGCTATACTATTATAAACCCTATTTGCCTCAACCAAAAAACAAACCCTAATTTTCAAGAAGAAAAGAAAAAGAGGCAGCCCTAATTCTCTCAACCTCTTCCTCCCTCCATTACTTCGATCTCTTGGTGGATACCGGTGGAGTGCTTCACACTTGAGGAACAACTGCTAGGGATCTCCGTTCATCATTCTTGGATCGCTTTTAAAGGTTAGTAATCGATCCCTCGATTTATTCATGATTTGTATGCGATTATATGGGTATTATGCGTTTTAATTGTAATCCACGCTTCTGTGTATGCATAAATCCCAACAAAAACATCTCCACATATAGCAGCTGTCAGAATCCCTTCTCCCAGAAATCCAACATTAGTAAGATCATGGCCACTTCCACCTTCTGATATAACTATAACTTCGTTATTTTTACTTGAAGCATCAGAACGCAATGCAACCGTCACCTTTGGAAAGCCATCCAAGTACTGTAATCCAGGATAAATTTCTACAAGACCTTCAATAAACTCAATCACCACATCTTCAGTATTATCAATTAGTTTTTTACTTTGTAATGCCATTGAAAAATGAACCACTATAGTGGTTGCACCTGCAATTACAGGACATCTTCCTCAAAGTCCCGGAAATATTCCCTTTGCTAGTTCAGCCCTTCCTTCTCCAACTTCAAAAAAGTACAATTTCAACGCAAACACCCAAACAGCTTCAGGAATCCCTTTAACTTTCTTTAAAACAATGTTTTCTCCCCCTTTTCAAACTTGGCTATAGTAAATGACATAAATTCTTTCCGTAAATCCTTGGCGCTGATTTGTTAAAAAGTTGCAAAATAAGAAGAATTGAAGACTTATACGTATAAGAATCAGAACCATTCCACTTCCCTTTAACAGTCACTTTAATAATGTATATATCCTCATAATTCTTATTTGTTTGCTGGTCCTCTTTAATTTTACTAAACCTTATGCTGATTATCTCGCTAAAAGTAACATCCTCCACCGCTGGATCAACTTACTTATTAACCATTTCACTCTTTCCTATCAACGAACCTTTTTTAACACGAAAGGTTGATCTAATCAAACTTAAAACCCTCATATCAGCACTTTATCCCCAATCCTAAGCGCGACAATATCACAAAGAACAAGTTCCTTCGCAAGCAAATTAGAAATCTTCTTTCCATCTCGAATCACACATGCATGTTCCGACTGAAATTTTTTGAGACCCTCCACAACTTTCTAAGCACTACTCTCCAGCTTAAACACCATGTATACCTCGTGCACTTTGCTCCAAACATTAACATCATTTTCAAATAGTATCTCAAACAAACCCAGGGTGGAATTCGTTTGTTCGAGACGCACATGATGGGATTATTTAATACTTTTAATAAATTTATTTGTAACTGATTATATCCCTTAAAGTGTATTTAATGCTTTATTTGATAATATTAAATCCATGAATAATTCGTACATTTGTATATAATTGCGCTACATATTATGTCAAGCCTAGATATATGTTCTTTTATATTTTTATATGTGATATATGCTTGAGTTATCTTGCGATGATAGATTTAGGTGAACTTAATTGACATAAGGCGTATGTTAAATGATCTAGGCTTAGTGGAAGTGTTCCATAATTTTAATATAAATATTATGAGTACAATCATAAGATTCTTATATTTATGAAACATAGAATGAAATTTTATTTTGATGTTGGATATGGAAATTCTGGCTAGGCCGTTGGATTTTAGGCGGGACCGATGTGACCCCTCCGACCACCTGGGAATTGTCCATTGATATATCATTATTTTATTTCGTTCAAGAAAAAGATAATCTCTTTATAATTTAATTATGGCTGTAATATAATATAATCCCTCATAAAATAATATCAAGTAGTAAATTGACCAATGACATAACGGGATTGTGTCGGTCATAGCCATCCAGCATAATAGAAAGTAGAGTTCTTATTTTGAGACATTATCATTTCGTGCTACAGCCGAGGGCTTTGTTTTGAGATTAAGAGATGTTTTTCTATCACATAAGATGTGTATGATAAATTGGGTTTCAATGTTCGTTACGTGCCACAGCCGTGGGCTATTGAAAGTCTAATTTAATTATACAAGATATTGGGTTTGACTTGACTTAGAATATTGAGTGAATCGTGCTACAGCCGAGACTCAATGATTCAAGAGGCTAGAAAATTATAGGAGGAAACATGAGATGTAATTGATAAGAGTTGTCTACCTATAGAACATCATATTGCGTTTCATGCCACAGCCGGGGTGATATAATGGAAAATAGGATCCTTATTCTCACTAGCGTTATGAATGCTTAGTTATACATTTAGAGGGTTGTATAACATAGATTAAATAGTGGGAGCCACCAATGGATAAAGACCCGATTCATATGGTGGAGTAATAATTGAATAAATTATGTGCTTATGTCATTATATGTTTTCATTTTCAGATTTTATAGATATCATATCTTATGTACTATCACTCTGTAGCATACTTGATGCTAACAAATTGTGTGACGGCCTCAACCCCGAGGTCAGGAGTTGACGTCATCAATAACAACCATAAGATTAACAATTCAATGATAAAATATAACTACGACCCCTTTACCAAGATCTTTTCCAGGTTTAAGTATGATTTAGGTTACAACTATTACAACACCAACTTACACAAGCCATTCTGACACAACTAACTTAATACAGTAACTCAATAGACCATCTTTGGTCCAACACAACTGTTGAGCAAGATTAAAGCTGTATGTTTATCTCAACAATACTGGTTTGGATAAATATAGAACAAGGACTTTGAAATAATCTATGTTCCACTAGGATCAGTACAGATTGGATATTGGGTATATGCACAAAAGGTTTTGTTAGCTGCAGTGAAGAAGAGTCAACAGTGATCTGTATGAAGTTCATTAATATGTTCAGGCATCGGAGGAATAAGGCTGGAGTCATTCGAAGCAGTTGTCAGAATCAGTGTGAAGACCTCAAGGTTTCCAAGTGAAGTTGGTTATATTTGGTAGAAATCTTAACAGTGGTTTATACAAATTTCGACTAGGATCATGGTCTAAAAAGGGCTGAAAAATTTAAAAATATTTGTGAAAAATTATAGGAAATTTGGAAAAATCTCGGAAATAAAGGGAAAATTCTTGAAAAAATACCAGAAAATTCCTAAAAATAGGGAAAAAGTAAGAAAATAAAAAGGAAGTTTTTAAACAACCCTGAAGCCGCGTACAAGGCAAATCATTGTAAACGTGTAGGTCGCTCCACACTTTATGCAAAACGATACCCTGTAAGGGAATAAATGAACTTAACTTTTGCGAAATCTTATACGGTTTCCAAAAGTTTGGGGGCAAATGATAGGGATAAATAAATCCTGATTGTGTAAATTAAATATTACATTAATTATACATGATTTAGGCTACTAGGCCCAATAAGAAGATGTATGACATTCAGAACAAAAAGGTTAACACATTGATCAAGCCTGATGGACCAGATCAAGCCTGATGGAACAAAGAAGGCCCAAAAACCCTGAATAGTAATTAATTTCGTAATTAATTAATAAGAGAAAAATCAACTATTGAGAAGAGTCCCAATAAGGACATAAATCCTTGCAGATTAGCCTCTAAGGGACCTAGAAGGATAAGGAATCAGTTTCCTACTATTTAGGACTCCAAAGTCCATTCTAATTCTGAGACTTGGCTACCAAGTCTCCTATACCAAGTCCAATTCAAGGACCACCAACATCTATATAAGGGGCCTCACCCCACAAATCAGAATTACGTTTTTGACTTGATCCTTGGCAATCAGCAAGGTACGTAGGCATCTTGTTAAGGCAGATTGAGTCACGAAATACAAGAGCAGTCAAATCGAGTCTCGAAGCTCCCGTTCCTTAGTAATAAATACAGCAGTTATAATTTTGGGGAAGCATTTCAATCCTGGTCGAATGATTTCGACTAGGATCCACGACCTGGATTTCGACCAGGATCCTAGTCGAACCTTTGACCTGAATTTTGGTCGAAATCTATGTCCTTCTTTATTTCCTGGTCGTATGGTTTCGACTAGGATTTATGACCTAGATTTTAGTCGAAATTTCTGTGCTTATTTGTTTCCTGGTCGTAAGGTTTCGACTAGGATTTACGACCTGGATTTCGACCAGGATCCTAGTCGGACCCTTGTCCTGGATTTTGGTCGAAATTTCTGGCCTTGTTCTCGAAAAATATTGTGCTTAATTCAGGAATTCAACCTCAATCCTGGTCTTGTTTACCTGGACTTAGACCTCAATCCTGGTCTTTTTTAACCGTAATTTTCGGGTGTCTGTTCGAAAGAATTCGAATAGAATTCACGACCTCAAATTCGACTTCAATCCTGGTGTTTTTTACCCATAATTTTTGGGACCCTGTTCGAAAGAATTTGAATAGAATTCACGACCTCAAATTCGACCTCAACCCTGGTCTTTATTGGGCTTCTTCCTAATTCAATTTGGATTGGGCCCTATTTGGGCCTTCTCTTTTTCAAAATCCTAATTGGATTTGGGCCTTCTATTGGGCCTCTTCCATATTATAACTGGACTTTAATATGTTTAAACACCTTCTTTAGAATTCTCGGGAATTTTTTTTTTAAATTTTTATTTATTTATTTCCTTTGGAATTCCTTGGAGTATTCTGGAACGTTTCATTTCTGGGCTTTCTTCTTTGGGCCTTTAATCTTACTGGGCTTTTTGTCCCTTCAACTTCACTTTTTCTCCTATATAAAGGAGTGAGTAGAGTCTATTGCTCCTCACTTTCTCATTTCTAAATTCTCCTTTTCTTTTCTTCTGTTAAGGATCTTAGAGAAATAACTGTAGGTCGGAGTTTTTTGAGCCCCAAAGCCTCCATTTAGCAAGCCAGCCTCTTTTAGCAGCATTACTTCAGGTAAACACTTTTCCCTTTTTTCTTCTTGTGCTTGATTTTGCATAGTTTGCTTTTAAAACTGTCTTCTTATGTGCCCTTTTTTCAGATGGCTGATAAGAAAATGACTCGTTTGGCCAAGATGAACGTGGCCAGAAAGTCCAATGAATTCCCCATTCGATCAAGGTACACTTCCTTGATTGATATGATCAACACCCGAGGGGATGAGTACCCGTCTGATGCGCATTTAGACGCGCACGACCATATCAGTGTCTTGCGGGATCCAAAGGAGCTGGACAAGTTGAGTGTTTGTTCCAAAATCAAAGAACCTTTCAAGCTAGTTCTTGCGGGTCCGGCCGACAGGGCCTGTCAATGGAGGAAGGACGCACTATGCAGTCTAGAGGGACACTCTAAGGGCATGTATTAGACTCCCTTTCATCCATTTATCCCTGTTTTGCTAGCTGATGTGGGCATCAGCCCTTGCCAACTCCCTCCAAACTCTTGGAGGTTGATTATGTGCTACTTATCGCAATGCGCCAAGCACAACGTCCCTACTTCGGTAGCCGTTTTTAGAAAGATTTTTCAGTTCAAAAATAGTACCGACAAGAATCCGGGGTGGGTTTCTTTGAACCAGCGCCCAACCGTTCCCCACATAGTGAATGGGAAGTCCATCCCTGACAATAATTTGGGGTAGAAGAAAGATTTTATGTACGTTCTTTGGGAGGGCGGTGATTGGGGCACCCTCTTTCGTTCATCTTTTGGGCTAGCTGTAGATGGGAGCCCTAAAAATATAGTTTTGTCTGAGGAGGAGACCAGAGTTTTCAACCTCCTTACTCAAGATAATGGGACTTCCCACTCTTGGGATCTTATCAGGGAGACCGTTCTTGTAGAACGTGGCCTTTCTCCCGTTCCTAATAAGAGTATATTTCCTTCCTTCTCTAGTTGTCTTCGTTTCTTCCATCTTTTACTTTGCTAATTTCTCAACTCACTTATCTTATTTGTTGTAGTGGCTGAGAAGATTGAGGAGGATACAAAGCCTAAAGACCTGGAGACAACCAGGATGAAACGTGCTGGGAAGGTCTTCAAAGACCCGCGTCTCGGGGATCATTTCCCGGAGTTTCTACTCTAGGCGAAGGAACCAGGCGAGGAAGGCCCCAGCCAACCTTTACGTACTAAAAAAAGCCAGGGGATTTCTTCCAACCCGCTTGGGGAATCCGAGGAACGATTCGATTATTGGCAACACAGTGCTTGCCAAGGATTGGTCTATGCATTCCATTTCCCCGGTTGACTATAATGACCTTGTCCTTCAACAGGACTTGGAGGCTAACGAGCTTTTCGGAGCTCAGGCTTTGGCGACGGTACATCTTTTTATTATGGCATTCATAGCTTTTTGCCGTAATTTTTCTCGTTTCTCACTTTTGCTTTGTATCTTGTAGGCGAATATCCATTTTCAAGGGGCAATCCACCAAGCCAAGGCTTGGAAAGTTGGCCTAGAGGATGCAAACAAGAAGCTGGAGGAGGCCAACCAGAGGATAGAGGCTCTTCAAGCCCAACTCGCCTCATCAACTTATGACCTTGAAACGGCCCGAGCTGAGAATGTTATCCTCAAGGCTCAAAAAGACAAAGCTTTTGACAGTTGGATGGATACTCAGGAATTCAAGAATTTAATGGTGGAGCATGATGCCCTCCTACATCCAGTCAGCTACAAGGAAGGCTGGGACGTTGCTGTGGAGGCTATCCAGGAAGAATTTCCTGAGGTTCTTAAACAATCTTCTTTCCCCTGCCCTGTGAAAGTCCCAGCACTTGGGAGCGTTACACATAAGCTTGCCGATCTGATTAAGGACAGCCCATCAGGGGAGTCAGGGCCAAGGCCAAAAAAGGAAGGAGCTTGAATCCAGCTCTGAAGAGGAGGAATCTTCTTCTGAGGAGGAGACCGAGCCTGTTATAAAGAAGGCTAGGGTAGAAGAGCCTCCAAAACCAACATCTCCTAAACCAGCAGTCCCCTGCGGCATCCAAAGCGTCCGAGGATAGTTCCGAGGGTACCTCTGCGGAGACTTTCGAAGAGACTTCCGAGGGACCGACTAAAGAGACGTCTGAGGAGATTTCGGATAGTAGTTCTGAAGAATCTGAGCCTTCCAAGGCCTAAGTTTTATGTATTTCTTCTTTCTTAGACAATATTGAACTTTGTAATTGACTTTTATTATTTTCAGTTTTATTGCCCAAGTATCATCATATTTTTTCCGAGTTTTCAAACTTAAGTTTATAACTTAGGTTTTATCCTTCACAATGCATCAATCTAATAGGCTAGATTAAGCCGAACGCTTTTTATTATAACTTGGTATTCTTGATACCTTACATGAGATGGGTTCAACCTTGATAAAATCTAAACATATCTTCTATAAAAAATCCTAAGCAAGCAAAGCTTCAAGGTTCTTTTAAACCTACTTGTCACTCTGACAAGTGAGAATCGTGCTTTAACTGTTTTACACATAGTAAACTTTCGGGTTTTGGGCATGCCAAGTTCTCGGGACTTCGAAACCATCCATAGTCTCCAGCTTGTAGTTTCCTCTACCGTGAACGCTCTTGACTTTGTATGGCTCTTCCCAATTTGGGGAAAGTTTCCCTTTCTGCCCTACACCAGAAGCTTCCACTTTCCTCAATACTAAGTCACCTTGTTTGAAGAACCTTTCTTTAACCCTTAGGTTGGAGTAGAACGAAGCTTTTTTCTGATATTCCACTATCTTTGCACTGTGCCTCATCTCGTGCTTCATCAATTAGATCCAGGGCTAACCTTTGCCCTTCTTCATTTTCCTCAGCATTGAAAGCTTGAATCCTGGGGGAGGAATGTGATATCTCTACAAGAACAATTGCTTCTGCACCATATGCTAACATGAAGGGAGTTGCTCCAGTCGTGACTCTACAGGTAGTCCTATAGGCCCATATTATTGGGAGTATTTCATCCACCCAGTTATTCCTTGACTTCTCGATCCTCTTCTTTAGTCCATCCAGGATTATTCGATTCGCCACTTCTGCTTGCCCATTAGCTTGCGGGTGAGCCACAGAGGTGAATCGCAACTCAATTTCATTCTCCTCACAATACTTCTTGAATTCCTCATTGTTGAATTGTGTTTCATTGTCAGTGACTAGGATGCGGGGAATTCCATACCGGCACATGATATTTTCCCACAGGAATTGTGCAACTTGCTTAGTTGTGATTTTGGCCAAAGACTTGGCTTCAATCCACTTAGTAAAATAATCAATGGCTACAATCAGGAACTTCCTTTATTCCGTGGTCATGGGGAAAGGCCGCAGTATATCCATTCCCCACATAGCAAAGGGGATGGGCGAGTTGATGGAGGTCAGCATCTCGGGGGGTTGTCTAATGACTGGTGCGTGCTTCTGATAGCGGTCACACTTTTTCACATATTCTTTGGCATCAGCCATCATTTCTGGACAATAGAAGCCTATATGGGTTATCTTATGAGCTAAGGCCCTGCCCCCAAGTGTTTCCCACATATGCCTTCATGTACTTCTTCAAGAGCCAAGCGTGCCTCATCGGGCCTAAGACACCTTAAGTAGGGAACCATGAAAGATCTTTTATACAGAATTCCATCTATCAAAGAGTATCTTAGTGCTCGAACAGCCAATTTTCGTGCTTCAGTAGCATCATTTAGCAACCAACCGGTTTGAATGTGAGCCTTATTGGGATTTATCCATGACGTCCCCAGGCCTATAGGAGCCACTAGCTTAACATCAATGCTCCGTGTTTTCAAAACACAAAAGTATACACTTCCAGAACTTTCTTCTATCTCAATTGAAGCAAACTTTGATAATGCATCTGTCTTAGCATTTTCCTCCCTTGGAATGTGCTCAACATGACATTCATCGAATTGGGTCATCACAGCCCTTACTAGGCGGACATACTTAGCCATCGTATCATCCCTTGCCTCAAACTCTCCCTTTACCTGGGATATGACCAGCTTCGAGTCTCCACGGACTTTTAAGTTCTTGACTCTAAGTGTCCCTGCTAAGCCAAGACCAGCTATCAAAGCTTCATATTCTGCCTCATTGTTTGTGGTTGGGAAGTCTAACTTCATGGCATACTCAATCAAGAACCCATCAGGGCTTTGTAAAACCAAACCTGCCCCATTTGAATTTATTTTTGATGCTCCATCAAAATAGAGAACCCAATATTCTTTCTCCTTATCATCCTTTTCTTTGTCCCCCTTATCAACTTCCTTGTCCTGAGGTATGGTATCTTCCTGCCCCCGACTTTTTGGTTGGGTATGGTACATTGCATAATGAAGTCAGCCAATGCATGGGCTTTTATTGCCGTTCGTGGATTATACTTGATGTCGAATTCTCCCAGCTCTATTGCCTATTTGATCAGTCTCCCACTAGCCTTAGGACTATGGATTATATTTCTCAAGGGTTGATTTGTTAGAACCTCAATTTGATGAGCTTGAAAGTAAGGACAGAGCTTTCTTGAAGCCATTACCAGAGCTAAAGCAAACTTCTCAATGGTTGAATAATTCAACTCAGCTCCATGAAGAATTTTGCTGACATAGTATACGGGTTTCTGGATTTTCAGTTCCTCCTTAACCAACACAGCGCTCAAGGCACTCTTCGAAACGGCCAAGTACAAGTATAAGACTTCATTCAAAGTTGTCTTAGCTAACAACGGGGCCTGGGCCATATATTTCTTTAATTCCTCGAATGCCTTCTGGATTTCCTCACTCCATTGAAAATATTTAACCTTCTTTAAGGACTTGAAGAACGACAAGCACTTGTCTCCTGACTTAGAGATGAATCGTCCCAGCGCAGCAACCCTTCCTGTGAGCTTCTGAACATTTTTGATAGTTTTTGGTGGCTCCATGTCCAGGATTGCCTTTATTTTATCGGGGTTGGCCTCGATCCCTTTCTTGGAGACCATCAATCCCAAAAATTTTCCAGATCCTACTCCGAAAGCACACTTCATAGGATTTAACATCATCTTGTGGTACCTCGGGACCTCGAAAGCTTCCCTCAAATGGGTTATATGATCAGTCTTTACTAGACTCTTGACTAACATGTCATCAACATAGACTTCCATAGTCTTGCCAATAAGATCCTTAAAAATTTTATTTACCAACCTTTGATAGGTGGCTCCTGCATTCTTGAGACCAAATGCCATAACATGATAACAATAAACACCAAAGTCAGTGATGAATGATACCTTTGGAATGTCGTTCTTATGCATCTTGATCTGATTGTATCCACTAAATCCATCCATGAAGCTCAGCATCTCATGCCTAGCAGTGGCATCTATCAAATTATCGATCCTTGGTAATGGGAAACAGTCCTTAGGACAGGCATCATTTAGATCAGTGAAGTCCACACACATCCTTCATTTTCCATTGGCCTTCTTCACCATTATAGGGTTTGCTAACCACTCTGGAAATTGAATCTCCTCAATGAAACCAGCCTTTAAGAGCTTCTCCACTTCCTGTTTTATAGCTTCTTGCCTTTCTGAAGCAAAACTTCTTTTCTTTTGTTTCACTGTCTTCCGATTTGGGTCCATATTCAGCTTGTGAATAATCAGTTCCGGGTCTATGCCTGGCATATCAGCTGCTGACCATGCAAATACGTCACTATTTTCTTGCAAAGATTTCACCAACTTCCCTCTAAGGGGCTCCTCGAGCGTGGCTCCAATAAAAGTCACCTTCTCAGGATCTTCGGGGGCTAAAGGAATTGAAACCAAGTCTTCTACTGGCTTTCCTCTTTTCTCATCATTCTCTTGGATATCCAGATCTTCAATAGGAAGAACCTGCCCCCCAACTCTATCTGCCCTCAAAGAGGCCACATAACAGCTTCTAGCCATTTTTTGATCTCCTCTCTCTTCTCCGATCCCATCCCGGGTGGGAAACTTCATAACTGAATGGTAGAAAGAAGGGACTGCCTTGAAGGTGTGTATCCCCGTTCTTCCCATGATAGCGTTGTAAGTCGAACTAGACTTCACCACCACAAAGTCCAACATCTAAGTTGCTTGGCTTGGTTCCTGTCCTATGGTTGTTGGCAACTTGATTATCCCTTCTACGGGGCACTCTACTCCCGTAAATCCATATATTGGCATGTCGGTTGGGGTCAATTGGGAGTCGTTATATCCCATCCTCAAAAAGGTGTCATGGAGCAAGATATCCACTGAAGCACCATTATCCACAAGGACCCTTCTCACTGCGTTGTTCCCTATTATCGGGGTTATAACCAACGGGTCAGTCATAGGGGAAATTTCATACCCTCCAGATCAGAATCATCAAAAGACATTGTTACTCCTGTCCTGGCCCTCTTCGGGGCTTTCCCAACAATATACATAACTTCTCGGGCATACGCTTTCCTGGAGTTCTTGGATAACCCAGCAGCAGTCGGTCCTCCAAAAATTATGTTTATTACAGGCCCTCGGGGTCGTGGTCCTCCGAAGATTGTATTTATCACCGGTCCCCTAGGCTGGGGATTCCGCCCCTGATCGTCTTGGTCCCTCCTACGATCTTCAAAGTTCTTTCTTCCATTGTTATTCCTATCCCCTCCATCTCCAGTGTACTTGTTCAACCTCCCTTTTCTAATAAGGAACTCAATTTCATCTTTCAGTTGCCTACACTCATCGGTGTTATGACCAACATCCTTGTGAAATCTACAATACTTGCTCTTATCTAACTTGGCAGGGTCGGCCTTCAAGGGCTTAGGCCAGCGAATATCTCGATCTTTCTCGATTTCCATTAAAATTTGGCTCCTTAGAGCATTCAGCTTAGCATACTCAGTAAATTTTTGTCCAGGTCCTCCTCTCTTGGGAGTTGAGTCAGGATTTTGCTCAGTTTTAGGATACTTGTCCTTAGCGATATATTCCAGATCGGTCTTCCGCTTCTTGCCTCCAGCGGGCTTATTGCTCACGACTGTTTTTCTCATACTCTCTTCGACCTTGATATACTTCCCTGCCCTATCTTGGAGCTGCAACATGCTTTCAGGGGGGCGTTTGGCCAAGGACATCTTTAAAATCTCATCCCTAGTTCCCTGTTGCAGTGCTATCATGGCTACCTTATCATCAAGGTCCGGGACTTTAAAGCCTCCTTTATGAAATGATTCAGGTAGTCTCTCAAGGATTCCTTTGTTCCCTGCACAATACTCATGAGGGATGCTGAACTTTTCTCATGCACTCTCCTACTGATGAACTGTTTAATAAAAACCTGACTTAATTCCCTGAAGGACCCAATAGAGTTTGGGGGCAAATGACTATACCACCTTTGAGCCATACCCGACAGGGTTTAAGGAAAGGCCCGGCACTTAATAGCATCATTCATGTCTGCAACAGCAGTGCATTAGAGGATGTCCTAACATGATTAGCGGGATCTCCCGTGCCATCATAAGCTTTGATAGTTGGCATCTTGAACTTCCTTGAGATATGGGTATTCATTATTTCTTCAGTGAAGGGCGGAGTAGGATCATCAGGATCTCCAAGGGGAAGAAGATTGCTTGGATCAGCCCTTGGGACAACAACCCTTCTCTGTATTGGACCATCCAGGTCTATGATAGGAGGAAGATTTCTCCCCCTAGGAGGTAGTGGGGCTTTGGTGGTCTGGTTCGCCTCCAAGTCGCGCCTCAAGCCTTTGAATCTCATCCTCGTGAGCCCTGATCCTTTCCTGCACTTCTTGGGAATTCGTCCCTTGGGTGCTTCTAGGACGTTGGCTACCATCAGCCATCGGCTCTTTGCCAGCACGTCTCCTTCTTGGGGCTACTTCATCATCTGAAGATTCAGAGTCTCTCTCAGTGTAAGGACCAGAAAATTCCTGATCCTCAGGGGTAGGAGCCATACCTCGTATGTAGGGGGCGATCGCCCTCGTGCTTCACTCCGTCCAGCATGTCCACTTCCTCCAACCTCGGGGTAAAGGGGCATCCCATAAGGGGGGTTAGTAGTCACAACAGTTGAATACTCGTATCCAATAGGTCGAGAATTCACATGTGCATGTAGTTGTTGAACTTGGGGATTCATACCTTGAATAGCCGAGAGAATCGTCCCTTATGGCTGAGGTTCAGTTACCCCTATCTGGGCTTCTCCTTGGGTGACTACATAAGTTGAATGAGGATGTACCTCCACGATTGACGAAATCACTTGGGTTATCCCCGATGGTGTTCCTTCCTCAAGAGCTCTAATTGCACTACTCCATAAGTGGGCTATTGTAATGCCTAAATGGTGTTACAATAGGCCCTAAAAGCGTTACAATAGGTCTATTGTAACACCAGGGGGTGTTACGTATATGAGCATTACAATAGACACCCCAATGTAACACTTTATTGATCTATTGTAACAGAGAGGAAAACGTTATAATAGGCACCTACTGTAACACTAACAGGCCCAAATATAACGCAAAATGAGTGATACAATAGCTTGATCAAGATTACATAAATGGGACCACTGGTGACATGTGGTCTCACGTGGACCCCACCTATGGGTCCCACATTGCCTATTATAACAGCTGATTTTATCTATTATAACACCAGGTTTTAGTTAGGAAACACTGGAATATGTGTATTATAACAGTCTTTTTATCTATTGTAACACTAGTAACCTATGTAATGTAACATTATATGTAAACAAATATTACACCAGAACAAGCAAATGTAATAGTTATTATAAATATTTTTGAAATATAAGGTCTGTTTTGAGAACAATCCATAATCAACAAAAATATCAAAATTGCATACATAAGAATCTCAGCTATGCAAACCAAACAACTACGTAACAGTAAATTCTCCAAATCATCCCCAACGACCAAAGTACTATAACATAACATCCAAGCTATCCTTGGATAGGAAAAAAACTACTTTTCGACTAATCTTGAATATGAAATTATACAAAATAACCAGGCAGAGAATCACTTTTTGCCCTTCCACACTTTCCTGATCTGGATACAAAATAACCAGGAAGATGAGATACTTGTTCTCCCTCATTACCATTCCTTGCTCCTGTACACAAGTCACACCAAAGTTCATAAGAATAAATAGAAGTTGTTTTGGTATTAAAATGGAATAGTTGGAAGTTAATTTAGGATATGACATGAGGAATCAGTCACTTTTAAATTTAAAAAACTAGAGCCTCTATTGACGGGCTTACGTTTGACTACAGTGAGAATCAACCTTAGTTGATGTAGTGAATTGCTTTTATTGCACTCATAGATTTGAAAACTAATAATAGATAATTACATAATAAGGTAAAAGTGTTCTTTTGCTGATGATTTTAATACATAATGCTCTGTTAAGAATCTAGTTCAAGTTCATGAGTTCATCTTATGTTCTTATATCTCAACAATATTTATTACTATAATGTTCACCTTAGAATTTTAGAGCAAATAACTATATTTTGTAGCTTCGGTGATAATAAATTAACAACAAAAAATGTCAACTAATAACAAATTAAAAAAATAAACTAGTAATGTCTACTCTAATATCTAGTAACCTACCATTAAAGGATGTCTCTGATCGAGTAAGAAAGAACAATTAAGAGAGAACAATGCTGGAAGCATGCATCTATAGTCTGCTCAATAGTTAAAACCACAATCAAACCCTTAATCTTGTCGATCATAAAGATCTTAAAAGGAGGACACTGAAGAGAGTAAATTTTATTTTTATTTTATCATATGTAAGAAAAGATTTACCTGCATTCAAGTTAGTCTGGTCATTATCAACTTCAAAAGAAATGGTAGTAAGTCTAGGCCAATCTTCTGGCCAGTCATATTGTGCAATTGACGCGACATTCATAATAATGGTTGTGCATATCTTTTATGCTTATCATCCATTGATAGTAACAGAAGACTTCTTATAATTTCCTGTACAATGATTTAACCTTAAGGAAGGAATATATATTTTATAAAGATTAAAGTTCAACAACCGAAAGTTCAAGATAAACAAATAGCGAGAATTAAAATTAAACAAAATTATAAATAATCAGGGAATAATCAAGATGATATTACCTTCTCTTGAATAGAAACCACATGATGTTTGAAATTTTCTTCATCCTCCTACCAATATTTCTTAATGAATTGCTTTAGAAGAATAGTGGCGAGTTAAAACATGTTAATTCTAACAAGGCAGGCGAATGAAATAAAACAAAAACATGAGCCCTACACTGTCATTGGGGATGTCTTCCATGACCACGCCACCTCAGTTAAAATTGTTATGTTTAGTCTTGTTCTTGTTGTTACAGCTGATCAGACCTCTCAAATTTTCATGAGAAAAAACTAGTGAATCCATTTTTCCCATCAATACAAAAAGACCTCATTTTTTCATGAGAAATGGTAATTAATTAGTTGAAAATATATTTACCAGTATGAAAACTGCAGATTCTATTCCTCACACCAATACAAAAAGATCTGACCGTAAGGAAGCTTTTTAATTCTTTATGAACCAAATATCTTGAACAATGATATAGCTAATCCCCTGAAATTATGAGGAAAAACAATTATTACTATAATAAACATGCACATAACATGACTATTTGGAGATCACATATCACCTGTTACTATATTATTTGACATGCAATAAATTACATCCAGGGAATCAGTTAAGATTCAAGAACTAGTGAATAAGCATTGCAACAAGCAGATATATGTAATATACTATGGAGTCAAAAGACAATGATTTTAGATTCAAAAACAAATTGTAACATGAGTGAACCTAAGCTCAAAAAAGGCTTATCTGCTTCATTGGGATTCATAATATTTCATCAGTCCTATAGTAAACTAAGCAGTATGCACAAACAAACTAATGATACAAATGTAATGCACCCAAATGAAACAAAATGGTGCATCTTTATTTTTTTAAAGAGTCAAAACTCATATCTTTGCTCTTTACTCACACTTGTATGAATTTTGTAGGTATATATTTATCTAAAAATCTGTCACTCTCTGTCCTCCATTCACTTCCTTCATTTTGATCCCTAGAGTTTTCCAGTACATTACAACATTTGCCAAAGATGCCTGAAAGTAGCTATGGGCTAATTATAGTAAGAAATAAGGTCATGACAATTCTTAAGCATTTGAAAGGAAATGCAAATTTACTTAATCTGAAAAGTTATTATTTATTGAATGATTTGGTTACTTCACATGTTCTAGGTTTTAAAATTAAAGTTGCTTCAGTTCTTTTTATATGCAAACATATATGTTAATTATCTGAAGAATCGGTTGATTCAGTTTTTGATAAAAGCATCACTAAAAGGGGAACACTGACTAATGTGCTATATATGATTTAAACATAAAGAACTTCTAATGAATTACAATACATAGGTTATAAGGTTTCAGAGTATACCAGTACGATAGGAGAAGAATCATATGTCTACGAAAAATATTTGTTTTCCAAGGAAAAATAACATTTTGCCTAAGAAGTTCCAGTTTGCTCTGTCTTTGAGCATTCAAGATCCATCTCCATAGGATCAGTAGCTTGTATTTCATAGTGAACACCGACCATCTCCCTTCTAAACCTTTCTTTGGATGTAGCATACAGCATCTTGAAACGAATGCGAGAGGTGGCTGGAGACCTGCTCAAACATGGCACACTTTAAAATGTCAAACTTAAAGGAACAAAAACTACTGAAATTCCAGAGGAAAACAATGAACCTTGCACTACAACAATAGTACAAGAAAATTATATTTCCAGAAAAATGTTTTATACTCAAGGATTATATTAGAAATTGTATATAGAAACATTCCTAGTAATGCTAAAATCCCAGTGGACTAAAGTAAAGAAACACAAGTATATACCCATGAAAGTAGAAAATAATGAATCATTAAATATCATAAGGACCTATCATTTTACCTGAATATAATGTACACCATTAATCTTCATTGGTGTACTGATCAATTCGAGGATAGAGTTTTCATCGGATTTTACAAATTTCGGGAACCAAAGCACAAGCAGATTAATCCCTAACCTTGCAAGCAGGGATAATATTCTAAATATCCCCAAGTTGAAATTACAGACATCTTCAGATTAGCGAACAGTATTTCAGATTAAACATTAATTCGATTGAATCCCAAATTGTAAGAAAAATCCCTACTTAGTATCGAACTCAAATACCCAACTGAATTAAACACCGAGGACAGTAAAATATAAAGAAATACTAATCGAAACCGGTGATAGAAGAGAAGAAGATGCTAAAGTTAAAAGCCTTAGCCATTACCTGCAAAATCAAACAAAAGATTAAAACTAAGGAACCCTAATCGGAGAGAATGAGAGTTCAAGAGAGGTATTGTCGAGAATGAGAAATTTCATTTGGGGAAATATACCGCCCATTTTTTCACCTAGTAAATTGTGCATTAATTATTAATTTTAATTACTAAATTATTATTTGTATTAAATAATGAACTAATAAACTCACTTTCATATTTACATACCTAAAATTTCATAATTTGTATTATATTAAATATTAGATTCTTGCTTAATTATTAATCCAATATATAATTTTAATACTAGTTTTATGATAATATTTTCACTTTATTATTTTTAAAAATTATAAATTAACTAATGTAACACCATGCGTTGGTGTTACATGTTGTGCAATACCGGTATTTCTATGTAACACTAACTTTATAGCTATTGTAACACTTAGTGTGAGGTGTTACAATAGGACAATAATTTCTTATCTAATGTAACGCTGCTTGTAACACTTGCATTACAGTAGCCCACTTATGGCGTAGTGTTGTTCTCCGTGTTCTCGCCATGGTTGTTGAAGTTTCCCACAGACGGCGCCAAATGTTATGGATTAAAAACTAAGGTATATAATTGTTGTATTTATTACTAAGGAATGTGAGCTTCGAGGCTCGATTTGTCTGCTCTTGTGTTTCGTGACTCAATCTTCCTTAACAAGATGCCTACGTACCTTGCTGATTGCCAAGGATCAAGTCAAAAATGTAGTTCTGATTTGTAGGGTGAGGCCCCTTATATAAATGTTGGTAGGTCCTTGAATTGGACTTAGTATAGGAGACTTGGTAGCCAAGTCTCAGAATTAGAATGGACTTTGGAGTCCTAAATAGTAGGAAATTGATTCCTTATCCTTCTAGGTCCCTTAGAGGCTAATCTGCAAGGATTTATGTCCTTATTGGGACTCTTCTCAATAGCTGATTTTTCCCTTATTAATTAATTACAAAATTAATTACTATTCAGGGTTTTTGGGCCTTCTTTGTTCCATCAGGCCTGATCTGATCCATCAGGCTTGATCAATGTGTTAACTTTTTTGGTCTGAATGTCATACATCTTCTTATTGGGCCTAGTAGCCCAAATCATGTATAATTAATGTAATATTTAATTTACACAATCATGATTTATTTATCCCTATCAATACGGGTATAATACGAAGGCCTGAGAGCATAACTAGTCGTCTGTGAACCAGACCCGTGCACGAGAGGTCAGTGATCTGTGAAAGGAAACGTAGTATTATTTTTAGGAACACTGTTAAATGGATTTTGTACTCGAGGAGTCTGGAAATATGTTGAGGTACATAATCCCGGATATTAGAAGGCCAGCAAATACAGAGGAGTACAGCTCGAGGCTTTACATGATTTATTTTTAAACAATGACTGATTTCTTATTAAATGAATAAATGAAAATTATCTCATTTATTTATGTAATTTTAGATCACAATTTGATTTTAAAAATACATAAATTAAAATTGATTTTTTTATTAAATGAATAAATGAATATCAAAACATTTATTTATTTAATTTAATATTAATATTTAATTTTGGAAAAATAATATTAATGTATTAAATTTAATTAGATAAATAAATAAAATTTTAATTTTATTTACTTATTTATTTTACTTCAAGTTAGTATTATATCTTTTCCACCAACCTTGCATGCATGTACCTGGAGTGCTTGAATTTCGTTGATTCAACAGAATGCAAAACTAGTGTAATAGCAGCTCAGTTTTGTTTGTGTATTTACTGCAGGATCACCTGCAACATGCATGTGGATGAGTCAAGTAAACAAAAAAAGGGGAAGAAGAACCCCCGTTTGTTTACTTAACGAACAAAGAAATCAGGTTAAACAAACAAAAAAGTGTTGTTGTTTGCAGCTAGGCATCCACATGGTGGGACCCCTGGTAAAGAAACGCAACTATGCAAATTAAAGTAAACTCAGAAGAATTGACAGCATTGTGTTTTCAGGCTTCCTCTATTCCTGACGCGCGCGTGCAATTGCACGTGTGGCGACCAAGAGGTGGATTTGTCTCGAGTGCATCACACATTCTCCTCTCATGCTTGTTGTTTACTACTGTCCGAATAAAACATGGATGCAGACTTGGTTTTGGTTATTTATCAACAAAATGAACAAGTACTACTCATCTACTTCCTTTAGGTCGCCTTAGGTGAAAATTGAGGCTAAGTAAAAGGCGGCTACCTTGTAGTCACCGCATAAATTGAGTTATGCAAAATATTTCTAAGGAAGGATCTCTCTACTATATATTGCTAGTTCGCCACAGAAAGAAAATTGCAGCTCAAAAATTTTAAGTAAAATTTTGTTCACATGTGGTCGCCAGAGACATGTTGCAAAATAATTTCTAAGTCAATTTTATACTTCTGGTCGCTAGAGATTAAAAGTGTAGCTGTTAGAAATTTGAATACTTGAATATTATTGAGCCACATAGCCTCCTTTATCTCTCCTACAATTCTACCACTACAAAACCAATTTACAGCATATTGGTTTAAACACTTCTCAGAAAAACACCATTAAAGCTCTACAGAATTTTTCTTGTAGAATGGGTTGATTTCATGTATTGAAATTAAGGAGAGAAGTGCTGGCCAATTTATTTCACACCATTAAAGCCTTACAAACTTGTAATACTCATTATTTAAAACTCTCTTGATTGTATTTAATATCTTTTGATAGAAGCTTTGAATTTTTAGAGTGATAGATATAACCCCAAATTGATTGCTATTATTTTGGTTCTCTCTATATTTGTTGCTTCGAATTATATATATTCTGAGTTATAAGCAAACCTTTACGGTTTAATTTCTTAATAAAAAGAATTATTCTGTGAATCTCTTAGTGTTTGTTTATTTCATTTTTGAGGTTTATTTTCCGCTGCAATTAATTAACGAAACACGAAAAACATACATTCACCCCCCCTCTGTATGTATACTTGGACCTAACAACAACTACCTCAGAGGAGCCTGACACGGAAGGAACTGCAACTCTGCCATGACTACCGTGGAAGAATCTCTTAGGTATCTGCAAAACAAATATAAAACATTCTGCAAGGGTGAGCAATCAATTGCTCAGCAGTACCACTATATGAATAAAAAGTAAAACAATTTATGATAAAAAAATTATCGGAAAAGAAATTATAACTTGCTACAAAACAAGTAAAAATTGGATATCAAAACTAGCATGCTATTTCCATTTTTAAACTTAACTGTCCCATGACAGGAATCATCAATTCGTTCGTGTTACCACGGGTATCCACCTGTCATCCGTGTTGCCACAGGTATCAACTTGTCATCCGTGTTGCCACAGGTATCAACCTGTCATCCGTGTTGCCACGGGTATCAACCTGTCATCCGTGTTGCCACGGGTACCAACACATTCCACGATATAGGTGGATCAAAGCACTCTCTTTATCCAGTTTTCAAAAACACTTGTACCTATCTCATTTTAAAAACATTCGTTCTACCAGTACACCTATGAAATCCAGTTCGAGATAGGTACCTTACGAAGTTACTTTTTTCCAAAATAGATTGAAAATAGTGATTTATAACTACAGGGGATACGTAACTTAAAAAGTTTATGTTCCATTACGAGAATAAAACATTTAGCTATTCATACGTACTGAACCATAAAAGAATGGTCAGGGGTACTTGCCTTGCAGAGCTTTACAACTGTTACTGATCGATTCTGAGCTGACTCGGACGCTCAGGCTTAATCGTCTGATCACTATATCACCTTGGATTTGACTTCAACAATCAAGTTCTTCTGTTAAAACCCTACTGAGCTTGTCGACTGTCCACTAGGTTATCTTTAGTTCGATATTAACTTTTGAGTCCTTCGACTGGAACCTACAGAGTCGAAATTCTCTATGTTAGACGTCTAGGTATGCTTGACATATCCTCGCTAACAACCTAGCCAAACGATATTAAATCTCGACTCGCAATTATACATTTATAATAACACACTACAACAATTAGGGTTCATGTTCTCGAGAAATAGGTTTGGTGTTCATTTTTAAAAAATACGTATACTCATCATTTTACGAAATTAGGTTTACTAGGTTTTTGGCACAATGTTCACCACAATATACAACCAAGTTTGTATAAAATATAAGTACATATATATATACACTTGAAGTCCCGATAATTACCGGATGCGCTCCCGTATTTCCGTGGTTTGATTTTCCGGAAATCGGGCAGCGTCTCCTTTGTTTATCGGACTACCCGTCGAAGCAATTCGACGTCTCCATTCTCAAGTCACAATCCAAACCAAACCAATTGCACAATTCACAATCACAATTTGAGTTAACTTGTACGACTATCACATTTAACTAACGACCGACTCGATTCTCGAAATAGCTTTTATGAACTAAATATTACTTATTGAAAATTTTAATGTATTAGGACTCAGAATTAGATCATCATTGTCCACCATCAGCTCACCGATGTTCATCGCTGACGGCGGCAGAATCAGTCGGTGCCCGAATAATTCAGGTGTCCAGTCCGATTCCACCGATTATCCAATAATTTCGCACAGAATAATAATTTTATTTCATGAAACCAATCAATAATTCCTGCAGAAAACCAAACAATTTAAATAATTAAATAATTCCCACAAAGGCGCGTGCAAACGCACACACAACACACACAGTAACCGGAACCACAGCAAAAGCCGGCAACAAGCCAGGAAAAATACAAGCACACAATACAATCCTCACACACAAACGAATTAAACACATGCCATACACATAATAGACAACGTATATACACACGAATAATAAATATACCAGCAGCACACACATACACGCCGGAAAAATAAGTACAGGGCGGCAATTACCACCGGAAAAAAAATAGAACCAAGAACAAATAGAAGAGAGGGGAGTTTGAGGGATTAACTGAGAGAGGAATAAGGAACAGAGATGGTGATGCGGTAAATAGGGAGAAGTCGAGAGATTGATGAACAAAGAGGGAGAGGAGAGGGTGCGAGACAGAGGAGAGAAATTGATATTTGTTATTATTTTATTTTATTTTCTTTATCTATACCAACATAAATGATCCTGAGACTGCCACGTTGCTTTGGTTCCCAGAGATTAAACACGTGTCCCTAATTCCAAATAAAAGCCTTAATTTACCTGTGCTTCACAAAATAACGAACAAGTCTACGGGTAAGAATTAACCCGAAAATTACGAAATTAATTTTAAAATTTTATAAAAATCCCGAAACTAAGAAAATAAAAAATTTCATAATTTTTAAAGCATTTTTGAAACGCAACTCGTACCCGCCTTTCATAATTAACGAACCGAACTACACTTAAAACAATTTCAGATGATCATGAAAATAGTCTTAAAATGTTATAAATATCCCGAAGTTCATAAAAACATAAATTTTGTGGTTGAATGTACCATACCCAACCAAGAAGTCGGGGGGCAGGAAGATACTATACCTCCAAACACAGAAGGTGATAAAGGGGACAAGAGAAGGAAGTTAAGGAAAAGGAATATTGGGTCCTCTATTTTGATGGAGCATAAAAAACAAATTCAAGTGGAGCAGGTTTGGTTTTGCAAAGCCCCGATGGGTTCTTAATTGAATATGCTATGAAGTTAGATTTTCCAACTACAAACAATGAGGCAGAATATGAAGCTCTAATAGCTGGCCTTGGTTTAGCAGGGACACTTAGAGTCAAGAGCTTAAAGGTCTGTGGAGACTCGAAGCTAGTCATATCCCAGGTAAAGGGATAGTTTGAGGCAAGGGATGATACGATGGCTAAGTATGTCCGCCTAGTAAGGGCTGTGATGACCCAATTCAATGAATGCCATGTTGAGCACATTCCAAGGGAGGAAAATGCTAAGGCAGATGCATTATCAAAATTTGCTTCATCTGAGATAGAGGAAAGTTCAGGAAGTGTATACTTCCGCGTTCTGAAGACACGGAGCATTGATGTCAAGCTTGTAGCTCCTATAGGTCTGGGGACATCATGGATAGATCCCATTAAGACCCATATTCAAACCGGTTGGTTGCCAAATGATGCTACTGAAGCACAGAAGTTGGATGTTCGAGCACTAAGATAATCCTTGATAGATGGGATTTTGTATAAAAGATCTTATGTAGTTCCTCACTTAAGATGTCTCAGGCCCGATGAGGCATGCTTGGCTCTTGAAGAAGTGCATGAAGGTATCTGTGGGAAACACTTGAGGGCAGAGCACTAGCTAATAAGATAACCCGTTTAGGCTTCTATTGGCCAGAAATGATGGCTGATGCCAAAGAGTATGTGAAGAAGTGTGACCGGTGTCAGAAGTATGCACCTATCATTAGACAACCCCCGAGATACTGACATCCATCAACTCACCTATCCCTTTTGCTATGTGGGGAATGGATATACTTGGGATTTTCCCCATGGCCACGGTACAAAGGAAGTTCCTGATTGTAGCCATTGATTATTTTACTAAGTGGATTGAAGCCAAGCCTTTGGCCAAAATCATAACTAAGCAGGTTGCACAATTCCTGTGGGAAAATATCATGTGCCGGTGTGGAATTCCCCGCATCCTAGTCACTGACAATGGAACGCAGTTCAACAATGAGGAATTCAAGAAATATTGTGAGGAGAATGAAATTGAATTATGATTCACCTCTAGGGCTCACCTGTAAGCCAATGGGCAAACGGAAGTGGCGAATCGAATAATCCTGGATGGACTAAAGAAGAGGATCGAGAAGTCGAGGAATAATTGGGTGGATGAAATACTCCCAATACTATGGGCCTATAGGACTACCTGCAGAGTCATGACTGGAGCAACTCCTTTCATGTTAGCATATGGGGTGGAAGCAGTTGTTCCTGTAGAAATATCACATTCCTCTCCCAGGATTCAAGCTTTCAATGCTGAGGAAAATGAGGAACGACAAAGATTAGCCCTGGATCTAATCGATGAAGTACGAGATGAGGCACATGCGAAGATAATGGATTATCAGAAAAAGGCTTCATTCTACTACAACCTAAGGGTTAAGGAAAGGTTCTTCAAACAGGGTGACTTAGTCCTGAGGAAGGTAGAAGCTTCTGGTGTAGGGCAGAAAGGGAAACTTGAGCCAAATTGGGAAGGGCCATACAAGGTCAAAAGTGTTCAGGGTAGAGGAACCTACAAGCTTGAGACTATGGATGGTTTTGAAGTACCGAGAACTTGGCATGCACAAAACCTGAAGATTTACTATTTGTAAAATGGTTGAGCATGATTCTCACTTGTCAAGATGACAAGTAGGTTGAAAAGCACTTTGAAGCTTTGTTTGGTTAGGATTTACATGTTTTAGTTTTATTTTGAGGTTTATTAAGACTTGTGTTAGGGATGAATCCCAAAAATTTGTGAAATTTAGAAAGTTTTTGAAATATGTTTGAATTCCAGTAGCAAGATAAGTAAATTCAGTGCATGGAATGAAAGCATAAAGTTCGGTAAATAAAATTGGTTCAAATAAATAATACAAAGTATGATAAGCAAAGTCTCAAAGACAAGATAAAATAAATAAGCTACGCATGCCTAGAAAATCTCTAAGGAGCAGAGGTGCCCTCAGCATCAATATCATCATCTTCGCCGCTCTCGCTGGAAGTCTCAGTAGTCTAGTCCCAGAGGAGGAAGAGCTATCATCTGTAGTAGGCCTAGAAGATGACTCGGGAGGAGGAAGAAGCGGGTCCTGAGGAATATGATCCGAGACGACCACTCGGGTGCGGAACCTCTGTAGCAAAGCCTCGTCGTCAGGGCAAATATAGTCCGCTGGGTTAATGTCGTCGTTCACGGTCCCAAGGGCCGTGTCCCAGCCAGTCGTAAAAAACCCAGGGAACACTGAGTCATCCCTCACCCTCATGGACTGGGTAAACTCCTCCGAGTCCAAGTAGTTGTCAATCTCCTTGTCCTTCCCGGCCCTTAGCACAACCAGCTCAGCGTTGGACTCTCCGAGCTCCTTCTCCTTAAGCTTCAGCTTTCGCTCCAAAGCGGCATACTTCTTCAACTGCTTCCTAAGGGCGTTGTCAGCTTTATCTGAAGCCCTCTTCCATGATTCAGCTTGCCTCACAATACCTTGGAAGTAGGTGTTAGACTGAAACGATATAATAAATGAAGATATTATAAGGCAAGAAAATGCTACAAGTAAAAAGAAAGAAAAATGTCAAGGAAGGGTCATACCGAGGCTAGGGACTAAGCTCCCATGAGCTTTATCCTCTTCAGGTCGGGGGTAGCAACCACATCAGTAAAGTCCTTGTGGGTTACGCCATGGTAAGACCAATTCCAAGCGTGCTTTGTGGATCCAACCACGGTATCCCCTTGGCGGGACCTCTAAAGAGGTTGAAAGGCGCCCGTAGCAACAGAGACAGGAGCAGAAGCAGTGATAGGGGCACTGTGGGCTTCAGCTCCCTCAGCTGGAACCTCCATTATGGGCTCCTTGTGCTTCCGTAGGAAGCTGGGCTCCGTAGCCTTTCCTCGAGTATCCAGACCCGCAAGGCGAGCCTTCTTCATCCTCGTAGTCTCCTCAACGAGAGGCACATTATCCTCGTTGATTTCCTTAGCAGCTGCAAAACAAGAGAAAAACAAAATAAGTGGTGTCAGTAATGCATTAAAGAAAGTAAAAACGAGAAGGGAAGAAAAATACCCTGTTGAGAAACGGAGGATAGCCCCACGCGAATAAGAGAAAACTCCTCTAAAAGGGTCCAGCTAGTGGTGGCACCATCATCCTGAATAAGCTCATTATAAATGATAGTTTCCTCGGGGGTTAGGTGAATGGATTTGAGGCTACCATCACTAACCTTCATGACGGAAGATCTGAAGAGGGTGCCCCAGTCACCATTCTCCCACCTTAACCCGACAAAACTATTCCTCCAATGTTGGTTATTGTCGGGAATGGAGACACTGTTAAAAATGTGCTTACACTTGGGTCTCTATTTAATGTAGACCCAACCACAAATACTCGAAGAACTGTTATAACCTTGGAAAATCTTCCTAAAACAGCTACAGATAAGGGAAAACCACCCCTAAGATAATAAACCATGAAACATAAAATGTTCCTCCAGGCGTTTGGAAGAAGCAGACAGGGGGTTAATTTGCAAATCAGCTAAGAGGTGAGGAATGAAGGGATGAAAAGGAAACCTAAGCCCAGCATTAAGGGAATCTATGTAAACAAAAAGAGTATCAGGTTTCCAGTGGCAAGTACGATCGCCACCGGAAACTGGAACTAGCCTAAGAGGAGGACGGATATTATAACGTGCGTTTAATGTATCATAATCAATATTGTGCTATGTGTTGTAATGATTGAAAGAGTCAAGATGTGCAGTTGAGGGATATTCGTCCCCCCTAGTATTAATCATATCTAACAAACACATGTAAGAGGAGCGGATTTCGACATCCTTACCTCATTTTGAAGCAGAGGCAATCTTGGCCGCTCTCTCAGCACCTTTGTCTGCCATTAATGGAGAATGAGGAAGGCTTGGAAGCTTGAAAAAAGGCCGGTGGCCGGAAAATCACTAGAAGAGGTGGAGTGTTGAGAGGAGAGTAGAAAATTTTGGAGAGTGGAAATGAGAAGTGTGAATAAAATCACACCCCCTCACCTCACTCTTATATAACCACAAGGGAGGCAATTTGGGCCTAAAAAGGCCCATTTGGGCCAAAGAAAAGAACCTTCTGGAAGAATCCATAAATAAAACTTGAATTAAATGAATGTTTTTGAAAATTCTGGAAGAATTCAGAAAAAACCCTAGAAATTCAAGAAAAATATGGAATTTAGGTTCAGGGATAAGGCCCAGCTATAGAAAAATCTAGAAAATCCAAGTATTTAGGGCCCAAGAAGCCCAATGTCAAGGCCCATGCCTAAGATTTTCTAAAGAAAATCAACAAAATGGCCCAAATACAAAAGCCCAGGTAAAAAGGCCCAGGGATAAGGCCCAATATGTTTAAATGGGGTTAAGTCAGGCCCATGAGCCAAAGCCCAGTTGAAAAAATGGGCCCAAGGAAGCCCAAAATTAAGATAAAAGTCCAGAAAGTGGATAGACAAAAAATTATAGATAATTATCTTGACCCAATTCGATCATAATTCCCATTGATCTTCTGATCGAATGCGTGAGGTCGAAAAAGCCTTCGACCAAGGCTAGGAAAAAGGGTTAATTCGGTCTAAATCTCAATTCCTGACCGAAAGGGTAAAATTTTTTGGCCAGAAAATAGCCCAGGCTCTTGATCGAAAACTTCTGCTCAAAAATGTTGTTGACAAGGATAAAATGGAGGCATATTTTGGTCAAAAAATGAGGAATCCTGACCGAAAGGATTAAAATCTTGGTCGAAATGCATTAAAAAAGGATAAAATCCTGGCCGAAAATCGACCAGGACTCCTACTCGAAAACTCCTCCTCGAAAGACCTGTCGACCAGAGCAAATTGAGGGTTAATTCGACTAGGATCCTGGTCGAACAGGATTCCTGGTCGAACCAGGTATTAAAAAAAAGAGGAAAAAAAAGAAAAAGAGAAAAAAGAAGGAAAAGATGAGGGGAGAAAAACCTGAAAAAATCAGAATTAGAGGAAATTCCTTTTTCTGGAAAATATGAATATTTTCAGAAAATAAGGAATAAATCCAGTAATTAAAGGAAATTTCTTAAATATTTCCTGGAAAATATGAATATTTTCAGAAAATAAGGAATAAATCCAGAAATTAAAAGAAATTCCTTAAATATCTTCTGGAAAATATGAATATTCTTAGAAAATTAAGGAAAAATCCAAGAATTAAGGGAAAATTTCAGAAAATTAAGGAAAAATCCCAGAATTAAGGGAAAATTCCAGAAAATTAAGGAAAAATCCCAGAATTAAGGGAAAATTCTAGAACATTAAAGAATTAAGGGAAAATTCCATAAAATTAGGGAAAAATCCCATAATTAAGGGAATAATTCCTGAAAATTAAGGAAAAATCCCAGAAATTTAGGGAAAATTCCCGGAAATTAAGGTCATTCCTAAATAATAGGGGTTAAAGCAAATCATTGTAAATGTGTAGGTCGCTCCACGCTTTACGAAAAGACGATACCCTGTAAGGGAACGAATGAATTTAACTTCTGCGAAACCTAGTCACTGTTTCCCAAAAGTTGGGGGTAAATGATAGGGAATAAAATAAGGACTAGGTATGTAGATAATGTTGCATTAATCATATCAGAATTGGGCCAATAGCTAGGCCCATTTGAGAAGGCCCAAAACCTTGAATATTAATTAATTTCGTAATTAATTAATAAAGGATAAGCCAACTGATAAGATGAGTCCTAGTAGAGAAATAAATCTTTGTAGATTGGCCTCCAAGGAACCTGGTGGGGGTAAGGAATCAGCTTCCTGCTTCTTAGGACTCCAAAGTCCATTCTGATTCTGAGACTTGCCCACCAAGTCTCCTAATGCAAGTCCAATTCAAGGACTCCCAACATCTATATAAAGGGTCTCACCCCACAAATCCGAACTATGTTTTTGATTTGATCATTCGCAATCAGCAAGGTACGTAGGCATCTTGTTAAGGCAGATTGTGTCACGAACACAAGAGCAGTCAAATCGAGCCTCGAAGTTCACGTTCCCTAGTAATAAATACAGCAATTATTATACCTTAGTTTTTGATCCATAACAGTCGCACAACACCTCAATTTAACAGCAACTGACTAACTTCCCGCCACTACTCAATTACCACACCCACTTTAATATACTATAAGACTTGGCTGGCTATATCAACCACCAATTACCTTGACCAAACTGATAGATCAGGTCAATTTAAGGAACGTTGGGCTCTTTTAGGCACCAAAGTCTAAATTTCAACCAATCATTCCCCTAAGGATGATTTCTTATCACCGACAAGCGATCCATCAACCATTGATTTACTTTTCCCGAAGCTATAATTCCATCATTGGATCCTGAACTCTCGCGGTTACCATTATTCTTAAATGACACTCGGATATAGGGCTTTCATTCTTCCCAACAATCAACTTTTATTTGCTTCCAATAACGGGGACCATCGAATCGCATAAATTCATTATCATAAAATATCATATAAGATTTCAAAATCAGGGAATCGAATAGGAAAGAAGTGAAGAAAATGTAGGTATGACTAAGAGCAACCGTACGAGTATATAAGATGGCCAGTCTTAGTACCACATAGCTCACAACACATACTTCGGTGACGTCCCACCAGACCCTTTAGTCACACAGACAAATGATCAACTCATATGCATTGTTTGCCCTAATCAACCGATAGGATCTCTGAGAAAAGAAACAATGTTTAAATAGAAAATTCACAAATAGGGAGGGAGAGAATCTGAAATATAATGGGATCAACAAAATCCTAAGTTTCTTACTCCGAATTTGACTTCCTTGCAGACAAATAAGCAACTTATTGGGAAACAGGCATTAATTCTGGAAAACAAAATATGGCTCAAGAAATGTGTTTAAGATATAAGATATAACAATTGTACTGATCCCCATACTTCACGGAACTTGGCTGTCATAGCAGCCACCATCTATTATCATATTGCCCGAACTCACCGAGGCCACACACTCGGTCCATCAACATCCCTTGACATCGAAAATGCTATATTTAGGGATAATATGGGTGTCTCTATAGCTGACACACCAAGGATCCGCACAAAAGCTGAATTCTCGCGATCAGACTCATTTTTCTCAAGAGAAAAACTAGAAATCTCTATCGGATATTACCAATAACACATATACGAAGGAGACGTACTATAAACTAGGACAGTTCCAGTCAATCCTCAATAGACGTTAGGGTTACGTCTCCGAAACCCTTGACTAAACTCATAGACTCGCTCCCCTGATTGAGTTGCTGACTCACGACTATATATAAACCTTCCTGTATTCTTTTCACTCTACTCTTAACCTAAATCATGGACTCAAACCTGTAGCTCTGATACCAACTATGACGGCCTCAACCCCGGGATCAAGAGTTGACGTCATCAATAACAACCATAAGATAAATAATTCAATGATAAAATATAACTATGACCCCTTTACCAAGATCTTTTCCAGGTTTAAGTATGATTTAGGTTACAACACCAACTTACACAAGCCATTCTGACACAACTAACTTAATACAACAACTCAATAGACCATCTTTGGTCCAACACAACTACCTCAGAGGAGCCTGACACGGAAGGAACTAGAACTCTGCCCTGATTACGGTGGAAGAATCTCTTAGGCATCTGCAATACAAATATAAAACATTCTGTAAGGGTGAGCAACCAATTGCACAGCAGTACCACTATATGAATAACAAGTAAAACAATTTATGATAAAACAATTATCGGAACAGAAATTATAACTTGCTACAAAAGAAGTAAAAACATGTATAAACTGGATATCAAAACTAGCATTCTATTTCCATTTTTAAACTTAACTGTCCCATGACAGGAATCATCAATTCGTCCGTGTCACCACGGGTATCCACCTGTCATCCGTGTTGCCACGGGTATCAACCTGTCATCCGTGTTGCCACGGGTATCAACCTGTCATCCGTGTTGCCACGGGTATTAACCTGTCATCTGTGTTGCCACGGGTACCAACACATTCCACGACATAGGTGGATCAAAGCACTCTCTTTATCCAATTTTCAAAAACACTTGTACCTATCTCATTTTAAAACCATTTATTCTACCAGTACACCTATGCAATCCAGTTCGCAAGTCATTTCATTCGAGATAGGTACCTTTCAAAGTTACTTTTCCCCAAAATAGAATGAAAAAGTGATTTATAACTACAGGGGATACGTAACTTAAAACGTTTCTGTTCTATTACGAGAATAAAATATTTAGCTATTTATACGTACTGAACCATAAAAGAATGGTCAGGGGTACTTTTCTTGCAGAGCTTTACAACTATTACTAATCGATTCTGAGCCGACTCGGACGCTCAGGCTTAGTCGTCTGACCACTAGATCATCTTGGATTCGACTTCAACACTCAAGTTTTCCGGTTAAACCCTACTGAGCTTGTCGACTGTCCACTAGGTTATCATTAGTTTGATATTACTTTTGAGTCCTTCGACTGGAACCTACAGAGTCAAAATTCTCTATATTAGACGTCTAGGTATGCTTGACATATCCTCGCTAACAACCTACCCATATGATATTAAATCCCGACTCGTAATTATACATATTATAATAACACACACAACAGTTAGGGTTCATGTTCTCGAGAAATCGGTTTGGTGTTCATTTTCAGAAAATACGTATACTCGTCATTTTATGAAATTAGGTTTACTGGATTTTTGGCACAACGTTTACCAGAATATACAACCAAGTTTGTCTAAAGTATAAGTATATATATATATACACTTGAAGTCCTGATATTTATCGGATACGCTCCCGTATTTCCGTGGTTTGATTTTTCGGAAATCGGGCAGCGTCTCCTTTGTTTATCGGACTACCCGTCGAAGCAATTCGACATCTCCATTCTCAAGTCACAATCCAAACCAAACCAATTGCACAATTCACAATCACAATTTGAGTTAACTTGTACGACTATCACATTTAACTAACGACCGACTCGATTCTCGAAATAGCTTTTATGAACTAAATATTTTTATTGAAAATTTTAATGTATTAGTACTCAGAATTAGATCATCAATGTCCACCATCAGCTCACCGATGTTCATCGCTGACGGCGGCGGAATCATTCGGTGCCCGAATAATTCAGGCGTCCAGGCCGATTCCACCGATTATCCAATAATTTCACACAGAATAATTATTTTATTTCACGAAACCAATTAATAATTCCTGCAGAAAACCAAACAATTTAAATAATTAAGTAATTCCCACACAGGCGCGTGCAAACGGACGCAAAACACATACAGTAACCGGAACCACAGCAACAGCCGGCAACAAGCCGGAAAAATACAGGAACACAACATAATCCTCACTCACAAACGAATTAAACACATGCCATACACACAACAGACAGCGTATATACACACGAATAATACATATACCAGCAGCACGCACATATACACGCCGAAAAAATAAGCATAGGGCGGAAATTACCCCTGGAAAAAAACAGAACTAAGAACACAGAGAAGATAGGGGAGTTTGAGGGATTAATTGAGAGAGGAATAAGGAACAGAGATGGTGCCGCGCTAAACAGGGAGAAGTCGAGAGATTGATGAACAAAGAGGGAGAGGAGAGGGTGCGAGACAGATGAGAGAAATTGATATTTGTTATTATTTTATTTTTTTTCTTTATCAATACCAATAGCAATGATCCTGAGACTGCCACGTTGCTTTGGTTCCCAGAGATTAAACACGTGTCCCAAATTCCAAATAAAAGCCTTAATTTACCCGTGATTCAAAAAATAACGAACAAGTCTACGGGTAAAAATTAACCCGAAAATTACGAAATCAGTTTTAAAATTTTATAAAAATCCCGAAACTAATAAAATAAAAAATTTCATAATTTTTAAAGCATTTGTGAAACGCAACTCGTACCCGCCTTTCATAATTAACGAACCGAGCTGCACTTAAAACAATTTCAGAAAATCACGAAAATAGTCTTAAAATGTTACAAATATCCCGAAGTTCATAAAAACATAAATTTTGTAATTTTAAAATAATTTTGAAATGTAATTTATACTCTCTTTTATGAATTTAACGAATCAACGCGCAGGTGAAATTAATCCAAAAATTCCCCAAATAATTTTAAAATTCTCAGAATATTTCCAACTTCAATAAATATGAGTTTCATAATTTTTGAAGAATTCTGAATTAAATACGGATTTTACAAATAAATGCAATCAGAAAATCATTCAGGGCTAAATAGTTGATAAAATATTGATTTCTCAATTTTATAAAATTCTAAAAATTATTATTATAATTATAAAGCCATAAAAACAATTTTAGAGACAATCCACATATTTATACAAATAAACTTGCATTAAATCCACTTTTAAAAGTGAAAACAATTCAATGCAATTCCATAATTAATTACGAGGACAACCTAGTATACCATAAATCACACATACATAATAATAAAACAACACATAGCGGTCAAAGCCAAGACATATATTTTATTTAATTAATTACTTAAAATTACACACTTAAATAGTATAAAAATATACGAGTCGTTATTAGTTGACTAGGTCCCAACTTTGCTGATTGGCTTCGAAACTTGATAATTGGTCTTAAGTCTGAGAAGATGGGATATGTGCTAAACTCACCATTACCTAAAGCCCCCGAAGATGATGCAACCTATCAAGAGCATCAAGAATATCATAAATGGATATATGAGGCAAATATTGCCCACATTATTTTGCTGGCATTTATGAACCCTGAGCTTTAGAAGCAATATGATCACATGGATGCATACACTATCCTAGTGCATCTACAAGAGTTGTATAATGTAGAGGGGAGGACAACTCGTTATGAGATATCAGAAGAGCTATTCCGTAGTAAAATGGCAGAGGGGACATCTGTGAATGACCATGTGCTCAAAATGATCAATTTGATTGAAAGTTTGGGGCAACTTGGTTTTTCTATGGATGGGGAGTTGAGCCAAGACTTGGTCTTGCAATCACTTCCAGATTCATTATCGCAGTTTGTTGTGAACTTTCACATGAATAAGATGGATGTCAGCTTGCCTGAACTCCATAACATGTTGAAAACTGCTGAGTCGAATTTTCCTTCTAAGAAGAGTTCTGTTCTTCTTATTGGAGAAGGCTCAACTTCTAAGAAAAGGAAAAGGACCTTGCCCAAGAAAAAGAAGAAGACTGTTGAGAGTAAGCCTACTCCAGCAAAGGCTAATGAAGACCCCAAAAGCAAAGCTGTTTGCTTCCACTGTAACAAGGTGGGTCACTGGAAGAGAAACTGGAAGGCTTATCTTGTAGAGTTGAAAAAGAAGAAGGCTAGTAAGAGTGCCCCTTCTGATTCAGGTATGTTCATGATCGAAGTTAATATGTAACTAAGTCAAATTTCTACTTGGGTATTGGATACCGCCTGTGGTTCTCATATTTGCAATTCGTTGTAGGGACTAAAGGGAAGTAGGACTCTTGAAGAAGATGAGGTGATTCTACGTATGGGCAATGGAGCAAGGGTTACCGCCATATCTGTAGGATCATTTAGTTTACATATGCCTACATACAAGACTATTATTTTGAATGATTGTTATTACGTTCCCTCTATTGTGAGGAATATTGTTTCTATTCCTATGTTGGATTTGGATAGTTTTTCATTTATTATTAAGAATAATGAATGTTCTATTCTTAGAGATAATGTTCTTTATTATTGTGGTACTTTAAATAATGGTTTGTATGTATGCAACTTAGGAAATGATTTACTTCAGATTGAACAAACGAATAAAAGAAAATGAGATGATAAAACTCTGACATATTTATGGTACTGTAGGCTAGGTCATATTAGTGAGAAAAGATTACGCTCATTACACCAGGATGGGTTACTTGAACCATTTGATTTTGAATCATATCCGTTATGCGAATCTTGTCTCATGGGTAAGATGACCAAATCTCCATTTACTGGACATAGAGAGAGAGCTGGAGTACATGTTAGGCTTGGTACACACAGATGTATGTGGACCAATGTCAACCCAAGCTAAGGGAGGATTTTTATACTTCATTATTTTTACGAATGATAAATCTAGATTTGGATATGTGTATTTAATGAAACACAATTCTGAAGCTTTTGAAAAGTTCAAAGAGTATAGATATGAAGCAGAGAAACAAACCAAAATGAGTATTAAAGTTCTTCGATCAGATCGAGGAGGTGAATACTTAAGTGGGGAGTTTCTAAATCATCTCAAAGAAAACGGTATACTATCACAATGGACACCTCCTGCAACTCCACAATTGAACGGAGTTTCTGAAAGGAGGAACCGGACTTTGTTGGACATGGTTCGATCCATGATGAGCTATACAGATCTTCCAGTATCCCTTTGGGGTTATGCCTTGGAAACTTCAGCATATTTACTGAACAAGGTACCTTCTAAATCTATTCCGAAAACTCCGTATGAGATATGGAAAAGAAGGAAGCCAAGTATTAAACACATTAAGATTTGCTAACTTGAATGTTGAGCTGTTTCTCCCCCTTACTTGAGCCTTTCTCCCCCGTTTTGTTATCATTAAGTTGTATGAGAGGGAGTTGAGCAGCCACCAACTGTTGGAGTAGAGCAGTCTGAGTTTCTTGATTGGTAAGTATCTTGGCCATTGACTTCTCTACTGCTGGATAATCTTGAGTCAATGGCCTCAACTTTCCTATTGAGATCAGCCTCCTTCCTTATCTTTTGAACTATTTCAGTCATGGTGGTTGTAGGAAGTCTAGCATCCAACCTTGCTATGACATCTTGTTTAACTTCAAAAATTTCTTGCTTGATTTCATCCACACTCTGACTGTGTTGGAGAGCTTGAATTTTACGCAACTGGAGTGCTTCAAGGTGTGCTTTAAGTAGCTTCTTTGTACTGGCATTAGAAGATGCCTGAATGGCTGTTTGGGTGTCATGAATTAGCTTGAATAGTGTTGATTGGAGATGTGAGTAGGAACATTCTTTTGTTAGCATCCAGGCAGGAACATCTGCATCCCCCCTATGCTCATGCTATCTTCCTCATCATCCCCACCAGCATCCCCAAAAGAATTTTCATCCAGTTCAAAATCACTGCCAATGGTAGAAGGCATAGCAGTGATTGCATCCTTTGCTCTTTGTAAAGATTGTGTAGTATGCACCAAGTTTAGTATTCTTTTAGCCTCCTCATTGCCCTGTACATCTAGAGTTTGGTAAGTTGTAACAGGGTGAAGTAAATTTCTCAGCATCTAGGTAAATAGAATCTATAACAGCTTGATATTCTTGCTGAAATAGCCTTTTCCTTTCTACATCATTGATATTCATTGACTCACTTGCAATGGTGTCCAGCCTTATCACTCCTGTACCTGCATTTCTCTCATGATCTCTCTTTTCTTGCATCAAGGTCCCACCTTGTCTCCCCACCCTCACACCCTCACCTTCACCATCTAAGGTGGGACTCCTCACACTCACTTTTTCCAGTCCTGAAGAAATGGACTGCATTGGATCACTCCTTTTCTCTCCTTTTTCCTGGGAGCAACCCAGACTCTCACTCAAGTCATTACCTTCCCTCAATCCTAATAGTGATTGCATAATTACTAAGTCATCTGCACTTGTGACTATAGATGAACTTTAGAGTTATGCAGAGACACCCGACGGATGAGAAATATCCATCGGGGTAGTAATTTGGCTAATCGACGGATGACTGATGTTAGGCACATCCGTTGGGATACAATCACTACTCGACGAATGAACAATATCCATCGAGTGAGTATAAATAAATGAGTTTGGAGTGGAGACTATTGTGGACTCTGTGCAGATTGAGGAGAATTTTGGCGGGTTAATTATCAACTAGGTCACTTACTCCGTCCAAATGTATCAAGTGAGTCACTCATTACAAAACGGACTCAAATGAGCCACTCATTTAAAATTTTGTATCAAAAAGATCACTCTATCGTTAGTCGAAATTCTTAAAAGTATTATATATTGAGTTTCACACATTTTTTATAAATGATATTACATCTAAATGAAAGATTATGAGTTCTAGTATTTTAAATAATATTTCTAGATTTTTAAAAATTTATCTACAATTTATTTTTATTTAAATCAAATAAAACAATCAAAAAATTAAAAATAAATAGTTGATAAAATTTTAAAAATCTAAAAATATTATCTAAAATAATACGGAACCTTTCTTTTGGATGTAATATAACTCAATATATAATACTTTTAAAATTTTCTACTAATGATAGAGTGATAATTTTGATACAAATTTTTAAATGAGTGACTCATTTGAGTCCGTTTTGTAATCAATGACTCACTTGATATATTTGCACGTAGTAAGTGACCTACTTGATAATTAACCCGAATTTTGGCACAGATGTCTCAACAGTCTCAGAAAGAAATGGCAAGCGAGCCAACAAATCATCTAGAAGATGTGCTCACTTGCATGGATTTTTGGCTTCTCCAACAGAGTTAAAGATGGAGAATATGGTTGTGATGTTTGAATCATGTCAACATCCAAAGATTGTGTGGGAGAATTTGGTGTTTGAGGTGTTTCAATTTGTACAGATTTTGGCTATGACCCCACATTTATTAGAGCCACATCAATTTGACTTTGAGATGGTGCAGTGACTGGGTCTTTAGCTCCAGTTTGCATTGTGTGTACCCTGTGCATCCCCAAGGGTTTTGGATTTCTTCTTTCTTGTGTAGGTTTGTGGTGAACTTGTGTCCCTACCCCTCTTGGCATGTGCTCTTGGCTGAGAGCTTGTTTTAATGGTAACATCCTTTTGGGAGGATGAAACCAGTAATGAGCTAATATCCTTATTAAGCACTGCAGTTTGTTGAGAAACTGCAGTGTGGCTAGGCTGGGAAACACTCACCTCTCCAACCTTATCCTTAGGGCTTCTTTGATTTTCACCCTGTCCCTCACCAGTCTTTCCCACCTTCACACTCCCCTCTTTGTGTTTAGTGGATTTTACAACTGGCATCTTTTAAGAGACACCAGAGGGGGCTTTCTTTGTCTTTGGTTTTGAAACTTTGGATTTGGTAGCTTGGGTAGGCATCTGTCTAGTCATTGACACAGATGCCACTGCTACACTAGAAGGCAAAGAAATGGTTGAGGTTGGAAGAGTAAAGACAGTTGAGATTACCTCACTTACCTGAGGTGCCTCCATTACTGGAAAGTAGAAGAGTGACACCTTTTTGTGGTGGTTTGCTCTATTTAAATCTGCAATAATTCTTATTTCTTGAACCCAACAATTTAACTTGTTGGTTGAGTTCTCAAGCACAATGTCCTCAGAGAGGTGGTTATCAAGCATCATGAAAAATCTAGCATAATAAACATTCTTACCCTCTTATTAAGCTCCCCTAACTTAAACCCCAACTCAAATAAGACTAGATCACTATAGTTGAAGAATTTATCAATTACTAGCATGTAAAGCATATTGAGCATGGAGATATTAACTGAATCAAAATTGCTAATTTTATCAGAAAATACTTTAGTAACTACATCACACAGATAACTTCATTCCTTCCTAAGACTCAACCTGTAATAACCCCCAAAATTTTGAACTTTTTGTAACCCTTGTGAATAGTGTTTTTGCTGATATTGCTGAATAAGAAAACTGTTCATGCCACACTATGTACGGTTTCTTTTATGGATAGTCTGAGATTTTATTAGTACCCTATATGGTATATAAGGTGTATGTAAAGATCGTCAGAATCCAATTCCGAACACTTTGATTTTTCCCGGAAATCCACTAGATACGGAAAAGAATTGATTATAAGGTAACAGGATAAAAAGTATTTAAATTAAAGGATTATAAGAGAGGATCATAAGAGGAATATAATGTATTGAGAAAGGTTAAGGAAACCCAAGTAATAAGATCCCGGGTATGATCCCTCAAACGAGAAACGAGAATGAAAGTTAAGCGAACCGTATAACAGATCAGCGGTCATTAGGCAAACAATTAGGAAGTTAATCAAGGAGGTTAGGGATGATGAGGTCATCCAACCAATAAGAAGAGGGCAAGTAAGGGATGATGACATCATAAGCATGACATAAGCATGACATAAGGGGAAGGAGATGTGGTTGAATTAAAACCACACAAAGTTCAAGGTTAGAAAGGTAATTAACCAAAACAAATCAAAAGAAAATCAACCAACCAAAACAAAACAAAGCAAACACAAAAATCATTTCATTTCTCCCACATTGCTCTCGGCTTTTTCCCATTTCAAAGAGATGAATTTTCAAAATTCAAGTTCCAAGCTTCCTAAATTGGTAAGATAATTCTCTAGTACTCCTTATGCATAGTTATGGCTATCCTATGAGTTTAAGCCTCCAAATCATTCACAATCTTCTCCAAGAAATCAATGAAGAAGATAATGAATGGTGATTTCAAGATTTTTAACTTGATTTTTCTTGTTTTTCCTTTAAGATCCAATCATCCCTAAGACATCTCAAGGCTTCTTAAGGCTTCCTAGCTACTCACGTCACTTCAAGGAAGGTATATCATCTCCAAACCCTAGCTTTACTTTGTATATTAGGATTATTTTGGCTGTTATGGTAATAAAGTAGCTTAATGCTTGTTGGTTTAGAGTTTGGGTTGGAATGGTGGTGAATTGAATGTTGAAATCTTATGGTTTGGTTAAAGGATTTAAGTATAGTTTAAATTCAAATTTAAGAATAAGTATAATTGTTAATAATTGAGTTTATTGGGGCTGTTGTAGTGTGATATGGATGGACTTTGGTTGTATGAATGGATTGGGGTTGATTGGTGATTGTTTTGGAATGGTATAAATTTGGGAAATCACGTAAACATAGCCGTCGTAATGTCCGATTTACTTTAGACTGCTTTTGTTCATAACATTAGGACTCGAGAACTCCCTGCTAGGTTTTGACAATTACCATGTTTAGATAGTTCATGTTACGAGCTTCGTTTTGATATTGGTTCGTTTGATTCCGATGTACGGTTTAGGAGAAACGACCGTTTTAAGTAACGACATTTCGCGAACGAACCAGTACCCCTTGCCTTTGAAACATATGTTAAAGACCAAAAAGGGCTAATTGGAGTATGAAACATTTATGTAGAGTGTGTTAGGCAGTTGGTAAGACACTCGCGAAAGAATCGCCTTAAAACTCATAATGGTTAAATTATTAAAAATGGTGGAGCCGAGGGTACTCGAGTGACTTAAGAGAATCAGTAAGTGCAAAGCGAGCGTTAAGAGTCTAATTTGGTTAAAGTATAGATTTACAAGTGACTCTGGTTTACTTCCAACTCACATGTTATTTATAGGTTTCCAGACTCGTCCCGAGCCATTTGTAACCCCCAGTCGCTCAGGCAAGTTTTCTACCCGTATAACTGTTGTTGTGATGTATATGTGTATATGCATGATCTTGCGATAAATGCATATTTGTTATTAGCAAATTATTGCGATATATTATAGCATGTGATATGGTATATATGCATGCATGTTTCACATTCTTGAATTATATATCTGTTGGTTAAAATGTTTATAGTTGCATAATACCTATGCTAGAGATAAGCGGTATTTGCGTATACCCTTAGTATAGGGGATTAAAAGGTGAACTTTTTCTAAAACCGGAAGGCGAGGCTCCCGAGTATAATATATATTTATATATATATATATATTGATATAGTTTTTAAAACTATCAATCGAATAAGGTTTATTCGATAACTTTTATTTTATTAAATGAATATTATTTTGAATATTCATTCGAGGGCTTATGACTCCTTTTATTTTATTAAAGGAATATTATTTTGAATATTCATTCGAGGATCTATGACTCCGATTATCTGCCGAGATATATACTTTATTTTATTAAAGAATAAGGTGTCGATAATCAAACTTATTTTTGATTATTCAAATAAAGATAGTACTTTCGAATAAGTATATCTTTGGTTATTTAATACTCGTTTCAAGTATAAGTCTTACAACTTCTACTTCAATTATTTTTATAAGGGTTATCATTATGGGAATATTATTTAAATAATAATATTCAGATATTTTTTAATATATCGGGACTGATTTACTTTATTAAATCATCAGTATTCCAAACACTCTTTAAAGTGTTTTCGAGTCTTCAAAATGATTTTTAAAAGTTAGAGCGGATCCCAAAACTCATTTTTATATTTAAGATCTTCCTTTCAAAGGGATTTAAATATTCGCTCAAAACCTGGGGGATCCGGCTCAGTGGTGTATTTTACATCCGCAACGAGGTTGCTGTTTTGATAAATTAATTGATTACTTACCCAACGTTCGGGGAGTAAGTCCATCTATCGAGTCGGCATAAGCAACATGGGCTCAGTGGGCGTCCATGATAGTGTAAGTGGCTCAGTGGGAGTCGATCAAATGCGTAAGTGGCTGAGTGGCAGTCCAGCATAAGGTTCTATTGCGACCAGGGTGATGACCAGTGGGGAATTCGTCCATCTACTAGTAGAAAAGGTTACTTATTGGTATATTTGCCTGATCAGCAAGATATCGGGTTTATGCCACAATTCTTTTCCCTTCCAAAAATTCATTGGATGTTACAAACTCTGTTCCTACTTTACATGACAGAGGTTTTCAGGGAATGTATAAAGAAGATATATATGTGGATATATATATATCAGAATCTTAATGAAGTATATCATAACTTCATTTCCTTCAATAATACTTCAAAGATTTAATCTATTCAAATCTTGTCTTGTAGTTTCATCTATGTGATGAACTGTTGAAAACTGATTATAATTTGAACAGTGGTAGTTCAAGTGTTTTTTTTTCTAAAATGATATAAGTATAGTGAAGTATTTGGTAACTTCATCTTCCTTTAAGCTTATATCCAGTAAGTAATTATCTTACACTTGATAAAGGTTTTCAGTAAGTTATCTATTTAGATACTTGCATTATTGATTACACTATATATTATCTTGCGAGCTGTAATGCTCACTCTTGCTTCATTTCTTCATCACACAACAATAGTTAGGAAAGATGGCCAGGCTCAAGCAGACCCAGCGCAAGAGCGTGGGAAGCGCCCCGTACCTTCCCGTTGAGATCATAGTTGCTATAGCTGTAGAGGTAGATCTATCTGTAGATCAGACATTCTACTTTTGAGAATCAGTTATGTATAATTATAACTTGTGGCAGATAATGGCAATTAACTGTAAACTTATCAAGTAATCATTTTGGGTTGTAATAACTCTTAATTGTGGATTCAAGGACTTGTACTTATTTCAATTTCATCTCTGAAACTATGACGTGTTGTGGTGTGTGTTAGTGTGGGGTCACAGCATGAGGTTGTTTATTATTAATTAAGTTAAGTGATAATTGTGGAAAGAAAGACCGTGACGACCCGGATCTCTGACCCCGGATCTGGGGGTGTTACAGAAATGGTATCAGAGCTAAGCGTTATAAATCTCAGAGATGATGCGACGATATAATAATAAACTCACAAAGATAATAAGAACTCTTGCCAAGTTCATGGTCCGACTACTTAAAGTAGCACTGACAGTTAAAACCCTTACGGGAACCCTTATAAGTATCATGATAGTAACTTAGCTCGTTTAATGTGTAGGCTCATGAGATAGAGGACCATGAGATGTTCGAGCATGAGCATGATGAGGCACTGCTAGATGTCGAGGATCAGGAGGAGCCTGAGATGGAGGAGGATGAGGAGGACCCCTCAGAGGAGTCAGAGACAGAGGTCATTGCTATTTCAGATGAGGAGGACCCGGATGAGGTCCCAGTGGCTGAGGAGCATGTCGGAGCTATGGTAGTGTACACTGGTACCCCTTTACCCACACTTCCGGTGGTCAGAGCTCCTACCCCTCCACTACCATCCTGGAGCACTTATGATGACAGCTTTGAGACTGATACTCCCGAGCCTAGGAAGACCGAGGAGGCACCCCCAGCGGCTCTGGATTCACCACCTCTCGACCCTGCCCATAGGCAGTCTTTGTTAGCCCACGGCTATGTTCAGGATATACTGAGGACCCGATTGGCTGTTGCTGAGGCCCGGCTGGATGAGGCTAGGAGGGAGTTGGATGCGGAGAGGGCGGGTAGGCGTACCCGAGCTTATGAGACTAGAGCTGCTATATCCCGATCCTTGAGGAGGGAGCTGACGGGGATAGAGCTCACGTCCTAAGCGAGACTCAGATCGCTCCAAGGGGACAGGCATGGTAGGATCTCCAGGCGGCAGGCCGACTATATCTTCCGTCGTGCGATGGAAAGGGTATGGGAGCTGACCCGCTCCGGTGTGTGATTCAGGATTGACGATGGGATAGTCTAGTTGTCTAGTTAGTCGAGGCCTTAGTAAGAGCCAATTTCCGGGATAGTTGACTTGTATATAGCATCTCTTTTTCTGACTAGACAGATAGACTCTTGTGTATCACTTTTGGGACAGATGGCTGTAGCACCGTTGTACTTTTGACCAGATCGAAACTATGTATTTCTCGCATTGTATATATTTGTTTCCTTTCAGTTCAGTTCCTTAGTGACGAGATCACTGTTTTTATCATTATTACTGCACTTCTTATTAGAACTGTCATAAAAATAATAGAATTGCGAGATACATTCTCCCCATTATAAAGACTGTGCAAGGCACAATATTGAGTATGAATGTGACCTAACGTTGATTTTTCCCAATAATTTTTTTTATTATTATCAGTATCATGCCGCCAAGAAAGATTGGAACTAGGGCGAACCCTGGATTTGAGGACCAGGGAAGCCATAACCAGGACGATAGGAACCAGGAACACAGTGAAGAGGAAGATGAGGATTATGTGGAACAGGATGACTCCCTGTATGAAGAGGAAGAGGAAACATATGATGTTGAGGGATTTGAGATAGAGGCTGAGGAAGGAGAAACTGAGGTTGAGCAACCAGTACCAAACCCAGGCATAGATCCCATGGGCCAGTTCATGCAACTACTAAGGCAGAACTTGGAATGTCAACCCAACCCACCCCCTCAAGGAAATAACAATGCTGTGGCAAACTCTTTCAGGGCTTTTAAGTCCCTCAAGTCCCCTGAGTTCCACGGATCAGCCGACCCAGTTGAGGCAAGGGCATGGTTAAAGGAAATGGATAAATCCTTTGAGATTCTGAGTATCGATGAGGCACAGAAGACTGTATTTGCTACCTACCTTCTGAAAGGAGAGGCTAACTACTGGTGGGAGGCCAAGAAAAACATGGAGACAAATGCTATTATAACCTGGGAAAGATTCCGTCAGTTGTTTCTGGGAAAATATTTCCCGAGGTTTATGGAAAACCAGATGGAGCTCAAGTTCTTGGAGCTAAAGCAGAATAACTAATCTGTAGCAGAGTACGAAGCGATATTTACTGAGTTATCAAGGTTTGTGCCGGAATTTGTGAGCACCGAGGAAAAGAAAGCTAGGAGGTTTCAGCAGGGACTGAAACCGTGGATTCAGAATAGGGTGGCAATCCTTGAGCTTACGGATTATGCCACTCTGGTGCAAAAGGCAACAATTGTAGAAGCCGGAAGTGAACAGATGCAGAAGGAAAGAGAGAAGAAGGGAATAAAGAGGAAAAGTATGAGCATGGGAGGAGGTTCCGCAGGAAGGAGCTTCCCAACTAGATTTAATCGAGGAGCAGTGTCCCTACCGGGAAAGAACACTGGGTTTAAGCGGCCAATGAGCGTGAGTGTGAGCCAGAGTGGCCAGAAGTCAAGAATGTCCTATTCCAACCAGTCTCGACCCCCATTGCCAGCCTGTAACACTTGTGGAAGGATGCACACTGGGGAGTGTAAAGGAAAGCCAGTAACCTGCTTTAAGTACGGTCGGGAAGGTCACTATTCAACTAAGTGCCCTTCATCAACCCCTGCCGTCATTTCAACCACCACTTGTCATCAGTGTGGACGCCCGGGTCATTGGAAGAGGGAATGCCCAATGAACAAACCAGCAGCTTCAGGAGCCAGCAGGGCTGCCTCCAATAAGCCACCTACTGCGAGGACTTTCAACATGACAGTCCAGGATGCTATGAAAGACTCAGATGTGATAGCAGGTACCCTTTCTCTAAATTCAGTCAGTGCAAACGTTTTATTTGATTCGGGAGCAACTAAATCTTTTATATCAAAGGACCTTACGCGTAAGTTAAGACTAAAGGCTGAACCCTTGATAGAACCCTTACAAGTAGAAATAGCCAATCATGAAATTATTCCTGTTAACCAGATTCACCCCGCCTGTGAGTTAGGCATAGGGGAGCAATCTTTTAGTGTTGATCTGATTCCTTTTAAATTAGGGGAGTTTGACGTAATTTTGGGAATGGACTGGCTATCTAGGAATGATGCTCAGATAGACTGTAAAGGGAAGAAAGTTAAGTTAAATATCCCAGGAAAGAAAGAAGTTATATTTAGAGGAAAGAGGCAGACGCAGAAATTTTTGACTATGACCCAGGCCAGAAGGATGCTACGAAAAGGAAATGAGGCTTACCTACCCTATGTGGTGGACACGCAGAAGGAGGTGCCCAACTTGCAAGATATTCCGGTAGTCAACGAATTTGAAGATGTATTCCCACAAGACCTTTCGGGATTACCACCCGATAGAGTGATTGAATTTGCTATTGAGTTGGCCCCAGGGACAACGCCAATTTCAAAAGCACCTTACCGGTTAGCCCCATTAGAAATGAAGGAATTGGCTACCCAATTGCAGGAACTCTTGGATAAGGGTATGATAAGACCCAGTGTGTCTCCGTGGGGAGCACCAGTTTTATTTGTTAAGAAGAAAGATGGGAGCATGAGGCTGTGCATCGACTATCGAGAGTTGAACAAGCTAACCATAAAGAACAGGTACCCGTTACCTAGAATAGACGATCTGTTCGACCAGCTGAAGGATGCTGTTTATTTTTCCAAGATTGACCTGAGAACTGGATATCACCAACTAAAGATTAAACCCGAAGATATTTCCAAGACAGCGTTCCGTACCAGGTATGGGCACTATGAGTTCTTGGTAATGTCCTTTGGATTAACCAACGCCCCAGCGGCTTTCATGGACTTAATGAACAGAGTATTTAAGAAGTACTTGAACAAGTGTGTGATAGTTTTTATCGATGATATTTTAATCTACTCAAGGACTGAGGCAGAACATGCAGAGCATTTGAGGATAGCTCTAGGTAATACTCAGAGAGGAACAATTATTTGCCAAATTCTCGAAGTGTGAATTCTGGCGGAATGAAGTACAGTTTTTAGGACATGTGATCAATAAAGAAGGAGTATTGGTCGACCCCTCCAAGATAGAGGCGGTCTCGAATTGGGAAAGGCCAACCACACCCACAGAGGTAAGGAGTTTCATAGGATTGGTCGGCTACTATCGTAGATTTGTGCAGGACCTTGCGAAGATCGCAGCCCCTTTGACAAGACTTACTCGCAAGACTAGAGAAGTTCGAATAGATAGAAAAATGCGAGAATAGTTTTCAAGAATTGAAGAGAAGATTGGTGACGGCCCCTGTGTTGGCGTTGCCTGACGGAAAAGGAGATTTTGTGATATATAGTGACGCGTCACACAAAGGATTAATGTGTGTGCTTATGCAGCACGGTAAAGTGATTGCGTATGCATCAAGACAACTGAAGGAATACGAGATTAGATATCCTACCCATGATCTCGAGCTAGCGGCAATAGTTTTTGCCTTAAAAATTTGGAGGCACTACTTGTATGGGGAGAAGTGCGAGATTTTCACAGACCATAAGAGCCTCAAGTACATATTTACGCAGAAAGAGCTCAACATGCGCCAGAGGAGATGGTTAGAGCTAATCAAGGACTATGATTGTGAGATTCTCTATCATCCGGGGAAAGCCAATGTGGTGGCTGATGCCCTTAGTAGAAAGGAAAGACTCAGAATGATAACGACTTCAGAAGAATTGATAAGGGATTTTGAGAGAATGGAAATAGAGGTAAAGGTAACCGGAACCGGAACTGAAAAGCTTTTTGAGATCTCAATGCAGCCAGAGTTATTAGAAAAGATCAGATTGTGCCAAGAGAAAATAATGAATGAAGGCCAAGAGTCAATGACTGGAGAAGAGATCCATACTGAGAAAGATGATAAAGGGATAATGAGGTACTCCTATCGGATTTGGGTTCCGAATGTTCAAGAGCTTAAAGATGAGATTTTGGATGAAAGCCATAGTTCAAGGTATTCCATTCACCCGGGAAGCACCAAGATGTATAGGGATTTGAAGGAGTATTACTGGTGGCCCAACATGAAGAGGGACGTAGCAGAATGGGTAAGCAAATGTTTGACTTGCCAAAGAGTAAAGGCAGAGCACCAGAGACCCAGTGGACTTTTACGACCCCTGGAGATTCCCGAGTGGAAATGGGAACAGATAGCGATGGATTTTGTTGTAGGCTTGCCAAGAACGAAAGCCAATCATGATGCCATATGGGTAATTATAGACCGACTGACAAAGTCAGCTCACTTCATTCCTATCAATGAAAGATACACAGTCGATAGACTGGTGGACATTTACCTTAAGGAAATAGTGACGCGACATGGAGTCCCAGCGTCCATTGTCTCAGACCGAGACCCCAGATTCAACTCCAGATTTTGGAGGAGCTTTCAAGAATATGCGGGGACCAAGTTAAATATGAGTACCGCGTACCATCCCCAGACGGATGGGCAGAGTGAAAGGACCATCCAGACACTAGAGGATATGTTGAGAGTCTGTGCAATAGACTTTAAAGGAAGTTGGGATGATCACTTGCCGTTGATCGAGTTTTCTTATAACAATAGCTTTCATGCTAGCATCGGAATGCTGCCTTATGAGGCCCTGTACGGAAGAAGGTGTCGATCTCCCTTATACTGGGATGAAGTAGGGGAGCGGAAGATGCTCGGACCCGAAGTGGTCCAAAGGACCAAAGACATAGTGGATCTTATCAGAGGGCGGCTTGTAGCAGCCCAAGACAGACAGAAGAAATATGCAGACCTAGCCCGAAAGGACAAGGAATATGAAGTAGGGGACTTAGTACTGCTGAAGGTATCCCCTTGGAAGGGGTTAATGAGATTTGGAAAGAAAGGAAAACTAAGCCCAAGATACATTGGACCTTTTAAGATATTAAGACGGATTGGAAAGTTAGCTTACGAGCTAGCCTTACCCCCTAACTTGCAACAAGTTCATAATGTGTTCCATGTGTCAATGCTAAGGAAGTATCATCGGGATGCCAGACATATAGTGGAATACGAGCATGTGGATATGCAACCAGATCTGACTTACGTGGAGAAACCAGTAAGGATTATAGATAAGAAGGAGCAGGTGCTTCGGAACAAAGTTATCAAGCTAGTCAGAGTGCTATGGCAGAATCATAACATGGAAGAATCAACCTGGGAACTAGAGAGCGCAATTCTAGAGAAGTACCCCTATTTTTTTTCTATTTGATTCCGGGACGGAATCCTTTTAAGGAGGGGAGACTGTAATAACCTCCAAAATTTTGAACTTTTTGTAACCCTTGTGAATAGTGTTTTTGCTGATATTGCTGAATAAGAAAACTGTTCATGCCATACTATGTAGGGTTTCTTTTATGGATAGTCTGAGATTTTATTAGTACTCTATATGGTATATAAGTGTTTGTAAAGATCGTCAGAATCCAATTCCGAACACTTTGATTTTTCCCGAAATCCACTAGATACGGAAAGAATTGAGTATAAGGTAACAGGATAAAAAGGATTTAAATTAAAGGATTATAAGAGAGGATCATAAGAGGAATATAATGTATTGAGAAAGGTTAAGGAAACCCAAGTAATAAGATCCCGGGTATGATCCCTCAAACGAGAAACGAGAACGAAAGTTAAGTGAACCGTATAACAGATCAGCGGTCATTAGGCAAACAATTAGGAAGTTAATCAAGGAGGTTAGGGATGATGAGGTCATCCAACCAATAAGAAGAGGGCAAGTAAGGGATGATGACATCATAAGCATGACATAAGCATGACATAAGGGGAAGGAGATGTGGTTGAATTAAAACCACACAAAGTTCAAGGTTAGAAAGGTAATGAACCAAAACAAATCAAAAGAAAATCAACCAACCAAAAAAAAACAAAGCAAACACAAAAATCATTTCATTTCTCCCACATTGCTCTCGGCTTTTTCCCATTTCAAAGAGAAGAATTTCAAAATTCAAGTTCCAAGCTTCCTAAATTGGTAAGATAATTCTCTAGTACTCCTTATGCATAGTTATGGCTATCCTATGAGTTTAAGCCTCCAAATCATTCACAATCTTCTCCAAGAAATCAATGAAGAAGATAATGAATAGTGATTTCAAGATTTTTAACTTGATTTTTCTTGTTTTTCCTTTAAGATCCAAGCATCCATATGACATCTCAAGGCTTCTTATGGCTTCCTAGCTACTCACATCACTTCAAGGAAGGTATATCATCTCCAAACCCTAGCTTTACTTTGTATATTAGGATGATTTTGGTTGTTATGGTAATAGAGTAGCTTAATGCTTGTTGGTTTAGAGTTTGGGTTGGAATGGTGGTGAATTGAATGTTGAAATCTTATGGTTTGGTTAAAGGATTTAAGTATAGTTTAAATTCAAGTTTAAGAATAAGTATAATTGTTAATAATTGAGTTGATTGGGGCTGTTTTAGTGTGATATGGATGGACTTTGGTTGTATGAATGGATTGGGGTTGATTGGTGATTGTTTTGGAATGGTATAAATTTGGGAAATCGCGTAAATATAGCCGTCGTAATGTCCGATTTACTTTAGACTGCTTTTGTTCATAACATTAAGACCCGAGAACTCCCTGCTAGGTTTTGACCATTGCAATTTTTAGATATTTCATGTTACGAGCTTCGTTTTGATATGTGGTTCGTTTGATTCCGATGTACGGTTTAGGAGAAACGGCCGTTTTAAGTAACGACGTTTCGCGAACGAACCATTACCCCTCGCCTTACTTTGAAACATGTTAAAGACCAAAAAGGGCTAATTGGAGTATGAAACATTTATGTAGAGTGTGTTAGGAAGTTGGTAAGACACTCGCGAAAGAATCGCCTTAAAACTCGTAATGGTTAAATTATTAAAAATGGTGGAGCCGAGGGTACTCGAGTGACTTAAGAGAATCATTAAGTGCAAAGCGAGCGTTAAGAGTCTAATTTGGTATAAGTATAGATTTACAAGTGACTTTGGTTTAATTCCAACTCACATGTTATTTATAGGTTCCCAGACTCGTCCCGAGCCATTTGTAACCCCCAGTCGCTCAGGCAAGTTTTCTACCCGTATAACTGTTGTTGTGATGTATATGTGTATATGCATGATCTTGCGATAAATGCATATTTGTTATTAGCAAATTCTTGCGATATATTGTAGCATGTGATATGGTATATATGCATGCATGTTTCATATTCTTGAATTATATATCTGTTGGTTAAAATGCTTATAGTTGCATAATACCTATGCTAGAGATAAGCGGTATTTGCGTATACCCTTAGTATAGGGGATCAAAAGGTGAACTTTTTCTAAAACCGGGAGGCGAGGATCCCGAGTATAATATATATATATATATATTGATATAGTTTTTAAAACTATCAATCGAATAAGGTTTATTCGATAACTTTTATTTTATTAAATGAATATTATTTTGAATATTCATTCGAGGGCTTATGACTCCTTTTATTTTATTAAAGGAATATTATTTTGAATATTCATTCGAGGACCTATGACTCCGATTATTTGCTGAGATATATACTTTATTTTATTAAAGAATAAGGTGTCGATAATCAAACTTATTTTTGATTATTCAAATAAAGATAGTACTTTCGAATAAGTATAGCTTTGGTTATTTAATACTCATTTCAAGTATAAGTTTTACAACTTCTACTTCAATTATTTTTATAAGGGTTATCATTATGGGAATATTATTTAAATAATAATATTCAGATATTTTCTAATATATCGGGACTGATTTACTTTATTAAATCAGCAGTATTCCAAACACTCTTTAAAGTGTTTTCGAGTCTTCAAAATGATTTTTAAAAGTTAGAGCGGATCCGAAAACTCATTTTTATATTTAAGATCTTCCTTTCAAAGGGGATTTAAATATTCACTCAAAACCTGGGGGATCCGGCTCAGTGGTGTATTTTACATTCGTAACGAGGTTGTTGTTTTGATATATTAATTGATTACTTACCCAACGTTCGGGGAGTAAGTCCATCTATCGAGTCGGCATAAGCAACATGGGCTCAGTGGGCATCCATGATAGTGTAAGTGGCTCAGTGGGAGTCCATCAAATGCGTAAGTGGCTGAGTGGCAGTCCATCATAAGGTCCTATTGCGACCAGGGTGATGACCAGTGGGGAATTCGTCCATCTACTAGTAGAAAAGGTTACTTATTGGTATCTTTGCCTGATCAGCAAGATATCGGGTTTATGCCACAATTCTTTTCCCTTCCAAAAATTCATTGGATGTTACAAACTCTGTTCCTACTTTACATGACAGAGGTTTTCAGGGACCGTATAAAGAAGATATATATGTGGATATATATATCGGAATCTTAATGATGTATATCATAACTTCATTTCCTTCAATAATACTTCAAAGATTTAATCTATTCAAATCTTGTCTTGTAGTTTCATCTATGTGATGAACTGTTGAAAACTGATTATAATTTGAACAGTGGTAGTTCAAGTGGGTTTTTTTTTTCTAAAATGATATAAGTATAGTGAAGTATTTGGTAACTTCATCTTCCTTTAAGCTTATATCCACTAAGTAATTATCTTACACTTGATAAAGGTTTTCAATAAGTTATCTATTTAGATACTTGCATTATTGATTACACTATATATTATCTTGCGAGCTGTAATGCTCACTCTTGCTTCATTTCTTCATCACACAACAACAGTTAGGAAAGATGGCCAGGCTCAAGCAGACCCAGCGCAAGAGCGTGGGAAGCGCCCCGCGCCTTCCCGTTGAGATCATAGCTGCTATAGCTGCAGAGGTAGATCTATCTGTAGATCAGACATTCTACTTTTGAGAATCAGTTATGTATAATTATAACTTATGGCAGATTATGGCAATTAACTGTAAACTTATCAAGTAATCATTTTGGGTTATAATAACTTTTAATTGTGGATTCAAGGACTTGTACTTATTTCAATTTCATCTCTGAGACTATGACGTGTTGTGGTGTGTGTTAGTGTGGGGTCACAGCATGAGGTTGGTTATTATTAATTAAGTTAAGTGATAATTGTGGAAAGAAAGACCGTGACGACCCGGATCCCTGACCCCAGATCTGGGGGTGGTACAGAACCTCCTAATTTCACTTAACTTAGAAGTAGAGAGTGCATAGCCCATTGAATTAAGCATATTAACAATGTCAGTGTCTGTTTGTGGAGAAGTTACAGTATTACCAGGAAACTTGAAGCATGCTTTAACAATATCACTATTAACACCTTACCTTTAATCGTGAAAGTGATGGTCTTTTCGGTTGAGTTGTACACTGCAGTTGTCCACATTTCTTCAACAACCTCACAGTAAATGGTGGGTGATTCCAGCATGGCATAGTTGAGTTTGCAGTTCTTCACAAAATCCATCATTTTGTGGTAGTCTCCAGATTGTTGAATCCCCTTGTTCACTAGAGCCGTGAAATTGTTCTTCTCATAGATAAAACCAGTTTGAGACATGATTTTCACGACTTGTGCCATTGTTAGAGAGTAAGAACTTGCAGAGAGAGAGAGTAATTTCTTTTGAGAAAGAGAGAAGTTAGAGCAGATGAATTGAGAATGATAAAAGAAAAGAAATGAAAATAAATTTTGCTTTTATACTATCTCAAAAATAACTGTCAAAAGTAATAAAGTAAAATAAAGTGACCAATAAAAATAGTCGTTTAAAAATAAACTGTAAAAATTCCATCACTTATCCGTCGTGTTATGCTTACAAACTGTAAGTATACTCGATGGATAATGTTAAGAGAATCAACAGCTAAGAATGAGACAATTTCGACGGTTGAGGATAAATCAGTTATCCGTCGAGATACAAAATATTCCAGAAAAGTAATTAATTTTGTTAACAAATTGTATATCGACAGATGATCAAACTCGATGGATAATGGTCATCCGTCGGGGTGTAAATTTTGACTTAGGCAAAATTTCATCCAAGACTGAAAAATCAATTAAATTTCTGGCTGCATTACAACTTGCAAAGTATTTGAAAAGATTCAAGAATAATTAAGCATACCTAACTCACTTACCAACCTTGAAAAGGTGGATTCATCCAGTGGCTTGGTAAATATATCTGCAAGCTGTTTTTCACTTGGAACAAAATGTAGTTCCACAGTACCATTCATTTCATGTTCCCTTATGAAGTGGTACTTGATGTCTATGTGCTTTGTTCTTGAGTGATGTACTGGATTATCAGTAATGGCAATTGCACTTGTGTTATCATAGAAAATAGGAATCCTTTCCACTTTCAGACCATAGTCTAGCAATTGGTTTTTCATCCATAAAATCTGTGCACAGCAGCTGCCAGCAGCAGTACATTCAGCTTCAGTTGTAGAAGTAGAAACTGAATTTTACTTTTTACTGAACCAGGACACAAGCTTGTTTCCTAGAAATTGACAGGTTCCTGTTGTAGTTTTTCTATCAATTCTACAACCTGCATAATCTGCATCTGAATAACCAATTAGATCAAAACCAGAATCTCTAGGGTACTAAATGGCAAGTTTTGGTGTACCTTTGAGATATCTGAAAATTCTCTTAATAGCAATTAAATGAGATTCTCTAGGATCAGCCTGAAATCTAGCACACAAACATGTAGCAAACATTATATCTGGCCTACTAGCTATTAAGTATAGAAGTGAGCCAACCATGCCTCTGTAATTTGAAATATCCACAGACTTTTCAGTAGTATTTAATTCAAGTTTAGCTGCAGTGACCATGGGAGTTTTTGCAGATGTGCAATCCATTAGTTCAAACTTCTTTAAAAGATCATAAATGTAATTAGTTTAACTAATGAATATTCCATCACTAACTTGCTTAACTTGCAACCCAAGAAAGTAAGTTAGTTCTCCTATCATGCTCATTTCATACTTACTTTGCATCAATTTGGAAAACTTTTTGCAAAGTTTTTCATCTGTAGAGCCAAAAATAATGTCATCTACATAAATTTGAACAAGTATGCTAGAGCCATTAACATTTCTAAAGAATAAAGTTTTGTCTACAGTACCTCTAGTGAAGTGATTCTCTAAAAGAAACTTTGACAAAGTGTCATACCAGGCTCTAGGTGCTTGCTTCAATCCATAGAGTGCTTTCAAAAGATAGTATACATGATCATGTAGATTTGGATCTTCAAACCCAGGAGGCTGAATGACATAGACTTCCTCCTCCAAATCTTCATTTAGAAAGGCACTCTTGACATCCATTTGATAGACCTTAAAATTGGCATGGGATGTATAGGCTAAAAAGATCTTGATGGCTTCAAGTCTTGCAACAGGAGAAAAGGTTTCATCAAAATCTATTCCTTCTTGTTGACAGTAGCCCTTAGCAACCAATCTAGCTTTGTTCCTGACTACTATGCCATTTTCATCCATCTTGTTTCTGAATACCCATTTGGTGTCTATTGAATTCTTTCCTTGGGCTTGGTTACCAGCTTCCTTACACTGTTCCTTTCAAATTGGTTTAGCTCCTCCTGCATAGCTAAAATCCAATCAAGATCCAACAAAGCTTCTTCTACCTTCTTTGTTTCTTCCTTGGATAGGAAAGTGCTATATAGACATTCTTCTTGATTTACTCTCAGTTGTTTGAACTCTAGAAGATACATCACCAATGATGAGCTCAAATGGGTGATCCTTTGTCCATTTTCTTTGTTGAGGTAGATTAGCTCTAGATGAAGAGGCCTCATTGTTGTCTTGTAAATCTATGAATTTGAAAAAGAGGGACTTCCTGTAAGTGATCTATTCTGACTTTCAGCTTCTTTTGATGACCCGACGGATAGTGAATTTTCAGTTCCGACGGATGAAGCTGATTGTCTCCCGATGGATGATGCAGATTGTTTACTGACAGGATGAAGCATTTTGTAACTCGATGGATGTTGAGTTATTAGCTTCATTGGTTGTAGATTTTTCTAGCACTATGCTTAATTATAGTTTCTTGATCACTTTCATCATCACTGTCATCACTAACCATCTCCACATTGTCAAATTTGAGGCTCTCATGATAATCTCCATCTTGCAGTCCTTCAATCTTTTTATCATCAAACACAACATGTATTGATTCCATAATAATGTTGGTTCTCAGATTGTAGACTCTGTATGCTTTACCAACAACATATCCAACAAAAATTCCTTCATCTACTTTAGCATCAAACTTTCCATTTTGATCAGTTTCATTTCTCAAGATATAACATTTGCAACCAAAGACATGAAGAAAATTTAGAGTTGGCTTCTTGTTCTTGAACAATTGGTAGGGAGTCATGCATTTTGCCTGATTAACCAAAGAAATATTCTGAGTGTAGGATGTAGTATTTACAGCTTTGGCCCAGAAATATATTGGTAACTTTGATTCTTCAAGCATTGTCCTTGCAGCTTCAATAAGTAATCTGTTCTTTCTTTCTACTACTCCATTTTGTTGTAGAGTTCTTGCTGCTGAAAACTCATGCATAATCCCATTCTCTTCACATAATACTCTCATAACAGAATTCTTGAACTCAGTCCCATTGTCACTCCTGATTCTTCTAACTTTGAAATCAGGATGATTGTTGACTTGCCTTATGTGATTGATGATGATTTCACTAGCCTCATTTTTAGACTTTAGGAAATATGTCCAAGAGAACTTTGAGAAATCATCTACAATTACTAGGCAAAATCTTTTCCTTGAGATGGACAACACATTGACTGGTCCAAACAAATCCATGTGTAGCAGTTGCAAAGGTTCTTTAATTGTTGAATCGAGCTTCTTTCTGAATGATGCTTTGATTTGTTTTCCCTTTTGGCAAGCATCACACAGTCCATCCTAAGAAAACTCCACTTGAGGAATACCTCTAACCAATTCTTTCTTTACAAGCTCATTCATGGTCTTGAGTTTAGATGGGATAGCTTCTTGTGCCATAACCAACTTTCATCTAGACTTGCTTTACTGAGAAGACAAGTAACAGATTCTGCATTTGATGAGCTGAAGTCAGCTAGGTACACATTTCCTTTTCTCACTCCAGTGAGAACCACTTTGTTTCTCCTCTTGTTTGTCACAACACAGGCTTCTTTAGTAAAGGTTACTGAATTGCCTTTATCACAAAGCTGGCTGATACTCAACAAATTGTGCTTGAGACCATCCACTAAGGCAACCTCCTCAATGATGACATTGTCTTTTGAAATCAAGCCATATCCCACAGTATAACCCTTGCTGTCATCTCCAAAAGTAATACTTGGGCCAGCTCTTTCCTTGAACTCTGTGAGCAGGATAGAATCTCCAGTCATGTATCTTGAACAACCACTATCCAAGTACCACATATTCTTTCTGTTTCCTTGCACATATTAAAATCAAATCAAGTTGATTTTGGTACCCCAGTTTCCTTGGGTCCTACCTTGTTAGCTTTCTTCTTTTGTTTCTTACGTTTAATCTCATTTGACTTGGGGATATCAGATTCATCCTTAGTCATCTGAGTTGGACCTTTGAAACCATTTATTAAAACAGAATTATCATGCACATTTTGATTAACAGGAAATGGCATGCTATTTCCAAACATGTTATTCCAGTAGGGTATGCTAATTGGCATTTGAGGCATATTAAATGCAGCAAAATAAGGATTAGGTGCAAATGGCATATTAGTAAATTGTGCATTCATATTCTATGTAGATATAACATTCAAAGGCATATAAGGCATAACACTCATGTTGGGAAAAGAAGGTGATACAGTCATGGAAGTAGGCATAGCAAGTTTACAATTAACAGACATTATGATTGACACTATCACACTTAAAATATATTTTTCTAGGAGCATACTTATCAGGTGTGTAGTTGTTATATTTTTTAATCCCTACTTTCCTATTTCTATTGTTTTTCTTTTTAGCCTCTCTTTTAACCTCAATCTTTTCTAGTCTGTCATTCAATTGCTTGATGGACAGATGACCAACATTCACTTTCTTCTCCTTCTTCACTTGACTAGATTCTCCTGAAATAAAGTTTTTAGAAACTAATCCATATTTTTCATTTAACTTGGCAAGTTTGTATTTACTCACAGGTTTGCTCACAGCCGACGGATGATGATTTATGTCACTCGACGGATAACCTTTTTGATTATCCGACGGATGACTCTCATCATCCATCGAGTCTACATCTGTTAGCAATCCTTCAACCAAATTGGATTCTAGCTTCTCTTTATTCTTTTTCCAGGCTGCATCACAGAAGGACTCAATATTTGAACTTTGGTGATTTGAGCATGGACATCTCTAGATGATTTCCATGCCTTAATCACCTCCTATTCACGATCAAGCTGCTTCTTCAAAACTTCTTCTTTCTTCAAGGACTCAGTTAATTCCTCCTTGGCAATCTTGCATTCTGTTAGATATATTTGATAATGTCATGTCTAATGTGATTTGTTTTTAGTTTTCATATCTTACCTAAACAGGACAAATCAGTACTTAACTGGAAATCAGTACTTATACTGAAGTCAGAACTTAAGTGGTCAGAACTTAAGTTATCAGGAGATAATATCAGGACTTAAAGGAGACTTTCAGATAAGGAAGGCGACTTGATTGAAATGAAAGAAGATCAAGACAAACGCAAGAAAAGATATGCATGAAGAAGGAATTCTATGAAGAATAGAATACTTGGAAGAAAAGATATCTGATTGATATATTTTAGGAAGCAGAATTATATTTCATATCAATTAGTGATTATCTTGTAACTGTGTAGTATATAAACACAAACATAGGGTTTACACTATAAGGGTTATCATTATCGAGAATAATATTCATTGTAACCCTAACAGCTCTCGTGATATTTGTTCATCACTGAGAGATGACCGTTCCATATTGTAACAGAGTTTATTATATTGAATAAAGTCTATTTTATATTACTTGAGTTCTTTAATTCGATTTGATTGTGATAAACACTGTATTCAACCCCCTTCTATAGTGTGTGTGACCTAACAAGTGGTATCAGAGCAGATCTGTTAACACACAAACAGTTTAAGATCCATAAACAATCATGTCTGAAGAAGAAACTCCAACCAAGCTCACCAAAACTGAAGAACCTCCAAAGACTCAAATCCATAGTCGATATGAGACTATTAGAGTTCCCTTTCTGAAACCATCTGAATATTCCATATGGAAGGTGAGGATATCTATATTTCTGGAAGCTACTGATCCAGAATATCTTGACTAGAATCAATGAAGGACCATACAAGCCAACAAAACTCGCTGTTGTAGTTGCAGGTCAACCAGCAAAGTCTGTACCAAAGGAGAAGAGTGATTACACGGCTGAAGATATCTCTTCAATTTCTAATGATGCTAAGGTACGACACTTGCTGCATAGTGCTATTGATAATGTAATGTCAAACAGGGTAATCAACTGCAAGACTGCAAAGGAGATATGGGATGCTTTGGAAACAAGATGCCAGGGAACCGAATCAGTTAAGAAGAACAGGAAGACAATACTCACTCAAGAGTATGAACACTTTGACTCAAAGCCTGATGAGTCATTAACTGGTTTATATGACAGATTTGTCAAACTCTTGAATGATTTGTCACTAGTTGACAAGGAGTATGATCTTAAGGATTCAAATCTTAAATTCCTATTAGCACTTCCTGAAAGATGGGATTTGAAGGCCACCACTATAAGAGACAACTATAATCTTGAAGAAACAACTCTTGATGAAATTTATGGGATGCTCAAGACTCATGAACTTGAGATGGAACAAAGAAGCAAGAGGAAAGGAGGAAAGTCAATGATAGTTGCTCTTAAGGCTGATGAGGAATCTCCCAAAGCAGCTACCTCAAGGAAAGGCAAGGGAAAAGCTCTCATCACAAAGTCTGATACTGAGTCATCAAGTTCTGATAGTGATGATGACTCAGAAACTGAAAGTTTGCTTGAGATGGATGCTGATAAAGAGATGATGAAGCTGTGTGCTCTTATGGTGAAAGGAATCACAAGAATTGCATACAGAAAATTCAGGAAGGGAAAGAAATTTTCCAGGAAAGGTGCAAGTTATGATAAGAAGAGTTTCAGAAAATCTGAAGGCAGAGGAGGGAAGTCTGACAGAGGAGATTACACAAATGTCAAATGCTAAAACTGTGGTGAGAAAGGCCACATATCTCCTGATTGCAAGAAAGTGAAGAGTGACAAAGGCAAGGCTCTTATCACAAAGAAGAAAAGCTGGACAGACACTTCAGATTCTGAAATTGAGGAAAACTATGCCTTGATGGCAAATGCTGATAGAAGTTCTGATGCTGCTGAGTTAAAGTTACCTCCAACTACTTATGCCTTTCATACTGATGATATTAATGAGTTGAGAAGATATCTTAAAACCATGTTCATTAGTTATAGAGATCAAACTTTAACATGTGAAAGATTAACTTTTGAAAATCTTGCTTGTAAAAAGAGGAATGATTATTTAGAAAAAGAATTAGTCATGTTCCATCAAACTCAGTAAGATTGTGATGATGCTTTTTATGTTAGGGATGAAGTACATAAAATGAATGAATCTCTAAAAACTGAATTAGAAAAGGAAAGAGAGATTATCAGAACTTGGACTAACTCTGCCAGAACAACTCAGAATTTGTTAAGTAGTGGAAACTGGAAAGAGGGCTTAGGTTATGGAGATGATAAGAATGATAAAGGAACTGTAGAAATTGAGCCTATAGTTGTTAAACAAAAGCCAAAGTTGAAACCTGTTAAGTTTGTAGCTGTAAAGTCTGATACTGATAAATTAGAAGTTAAAGAGGAATTAACTTCTGGCAAACTAAAACAGGAAAAGCCAACTGGAATTAACGTAGGCTTAATGACAAAGAAGCAGCTTAAGCATAAGCTGAAAGATGTTAAGAATGTAAACAAGGTAAAGTCACCTAGGAAAAATAGGAATGGAAAGGAAGGTGTGAATAAAAGTAATGATTACAAGCCTGTTCCTAATGCTTCTAGAAAAACATGTTATAACTAGTGGAAATTCTAACCATCTGGCTTCTTTTTGCAGGAAAAATAAGAACATAAACTCTTTATCTTCAAAGTCAGGAGTTAAGAGTCAGTCTGTTAGATATAGGCCACAAAATCCTTGTTTTCATTGTGGTAGTTGAAGGGTTTTTAGCACATAAACGCATTGAAAACGTAAATTTAAATCTTAAAAAACTGGAACCCTCTGCAGGATCCATGCGAAAAATAATATTTAATTCGTAGTTCAGTATATTTACTCTAAGAAGCTTTACGTTAATGAAAAGATGGAGGTCTTTAATAGCGATCCAAGAACGATGAACAGGAAATCCCTAGCAGCTGCTCCTCAAGTGTGAAGCACTCCACCTAGTATCCACCAAGAGTACAATGTGATGGAGGAGGAACAGGTTGAGAGAATTAGTTGCCTCCCTCTTGTTCTACTTTAGAATTAGGGTTAATTATTTGGGTTGAGGCAAATAGGGTTTATAATTGAAAGAGATAAGTCCTAAGTCCAATCATGTATGAGGATTTAGGAATAACTTTTATGTAATCTGTTTTGATTTCATTGATATTAATAAAAGACTTGTTTTGTTTTTATTGCGGGCTCTATCTATTTAAATGTTTAAATAAGATATACCACAGTTTAGAGTAAAGTTTTTTATGGATTGTAATGAGATCATAATAATGAGACCTAAAAGATGATAACTCTAAACTTAAATAGTTCCTGGTCGTAGGATTACTAAATGGTAATTAATAATCCGCAAAGATCGGTTCATACTATGCTTGCTTCATTATGAAGGATGTCTGTTCTCATAGACATTTGTGTGGTGACACTATAGCTAGTATGTAGGTGCTTATTATAGAATAAGTTCACTGAACATGACTTACACAGCTGAACAAGTGATGGATTTCACTCACGTGTCAGCAGTTGTTCACATAGTGATAGTTGTACAAGTATCCTTAGACTTGAGGTCATTATAGTCATCTTGTGTACACTGAACTATGCTTTGGTTTAGTTCTTAGTCTCAAGGGACAATTATAAGGGCTCTACTGGGTATAGGAATTTGTACAAGAAGATAGTTTATGATCAACAAAGGATCTACCCCTTCCAGTGTAGGAAGAGAATGTTCAATACTGATCCACTTATGTTAGTTCAGGAATCTCTGGCCAGAGTGAATGAAATTAGAAAGGAGTTTCTAATTTACATTAAATAGAACTAAGCATAGTGAATGGGAAAGCAAGTGATTAAATAAGATAGGCTTGACACAAGTTCCATGCCTTGTATTTAATCGTGACATTGCAGGGTAGAAGGAATTAATTGTACGGTAGCTACTCACTGAATAGGTTCTTGGTATTCTAAGAAGTGAATTCGTATTATCCGGATAGTCGCGATATGCTGAGAAGTATCCCTCACGATGTAGAATAAATATGATTAATTAATTAATCAAATTTAATGAATTAGAGAATTTATATAAATAATGATAAAATAGTTTTATTATAATTTATTTCTACTACCGGCTTCATATTGAATCTACAGGGTCACACCATAAAAGAGAATGATTTAATGGTGGAGAAATTAATTAATAATGGCTGATAATTATTTATTTATGAAATAAGTAATTAATTGGAAAAACTTAATAATTGATTAAATGAGATTTAATTGATTATAAATTAATTAAGAAAAAGTTCTTAATATTATTAATTAAGAATTTAATTTTTGGAAATTAAATCAAGTGAGAGAATTATTTCTAAAGTGTTTAGAAAAAGGATTAATAATTAAAAGATGTTTTAATTATTAGTGAGAATAATAAAGGGTTAATAATAATAATATTTTATGGGAAAATTTTCAGCTTAAAATTTTGCCTATAAATATACTATTATAGACCCTATTTTTGCCTCAACCAAAAAGATTTACAAAACCCTAATTCTCTCCATCTCCTCCTCCTTCATTACATCGTTTTCTTGGTGGATACCGGTGGAGTGCTTTACACTTGAGGAGCAGCTGCTAAGGATCTCCGTTCATCGTTTTTGGATCGCCATTAAAGACCTCCATCTTTCCATTAACGTAAAGCTTCTTAAGATAAACATACCTGAACTACGAATTAAATATTATTTTTCGCATGGATCCTGCGGAGGGTTTCGTTTTTTTTAAGATTTAAATTTACGTTTTCGTTGCGTTTATGTGCTAAAAACCCTTCAATGGCATCAGAGCAACTTGCGAAAAGTTTTTAATTCATTTATGTATTTAACTATTTTCGATATATGAGCATGTACGTGATTCGCCATGATTTGATGTTGATATAATATGCTTATATATGTATGGTTTTGAATATATGATATTCATGTGAGTTGTATAATCATAAGATGATTATGTAATCTGTATATATACTGATATATACATGATTTATGTTTGTTCTAATTATGAGAATCATATTAGATACGGATTCTAAATTGGGTGCTGTAGATTTGCTGAAATCTGGGTCTGATGTCCGATTTACGCAAACGAATACCCTATTCCATAGGTAAACAAGTGTCTGAACAAAACTGATAGCAAAAGCTATCAACGACTCGTCTGTAAGGCGTTTGACGTTCTTTACTGCCCGTAAACAGTGATTCTTGTTTTTCTGATTTGATTCTGATTTTTATGATTTTTGTCATATTTTCCTTTTATAATTAGATCATGGATAATATGATATGTTAAGATCAGATTATGTGTTTTAACATGCTTTTATGTGTTGTATGAGCATGGTGAATGGTTATGGCCTTTCGACCTTATTGTAATGGTTTTGGTTTTGGTTTTAAATACGACTTGCATGTCGTCAATATTTGTAATCATAAATCTCGAATGTAACTCGAGTTATTCTTGTAAGTTCATTAGATTAGTTTTACTTTCAATCATGTAATGTAATTGAAGACTCAAGAAGGCTATCCAATGGAGGTGATACAAAGAAGAAGACGAGGCATACAAGAAGTCTAAACAAAGAAGAAGACTTATGTAATAAGTAGTTGTATTTATTTCCATCACCATATTAGATTGACCTTAGATCTTTATCATGAGCTTGATAAAGATCACATAGGATGGGGCCATAACCAAACACATTTACTTTATTGCACTTTACATTTACTTGTTTATTTAATTTTATATATGAGATATATGCTTATGTTTACCATGCGATGATAGATATAGGTGAACTTAAATCAATATAAGGCGTGCTCTAGAAAATGTAGAATAGGAATCGTTTCTTGCCTTAACAATAAATATTATGAATACGATCATGAAATTCTTGTGTTTATGAAACACGTAATTGAATATGAATTTTCAATATTGAGAGAAAGGATGATTCTATCAACAACAGATTTCTACCTGTAAGAAAAGGTTATTAAGTGACGCCTCTTGACAATGCTCCACCCGATCTGGGAATCATCTGATTATCGATTATTGATTAGAAATATTTAATTTAAAAGGAAGAATCTCTTTATAATATGATTATGATTGTAACGTAATATAATCCCTCTAAAATTAAATAATATCTAAGTAGTAATTGGCCAATGACACAACGGGCTTGTGTCGGTCATAGCCTTCCAACATGGTAGAAAGTGGTTCTTATTTTTAAATCATTGTCGTTTCGTGCTACAGCCGAGGGCTTTGATTTCGAAATAAGAAATACTTGTCTATTACATAGAGATATGTACATTGAATTAGAATCTAAAGGTTGGTACGTGCTACAGCCATGGGCCGTTGGAGACTGATTCAATTATACGAAATGTTGGGTTAGACTTGACTTAGAATATTGAGTTTGTCATGCCACAACCATGACTCAATTATTCAAGAGGCTAAACTTATATTAGGGAATAACATAAGATGTAATTGACAAGAGTTGTCTGCCTATTGAACATCACATGACATTTTGTGCCACAACCGAGGTTGTGTGATGGAATGTAGGATCCCTATTCCCACTAGCATTATGAATGCTTAATTTTCACTTAGGGGGTTGAAAAAATTAGATAAACTAGTGCGACACACTTATGAATAAAGACCCGATTCATATAGTGTTTTGAAATGAAATTGAATATTTGCTAAGTGTTGTTATGTGTTTATCATTTACAGATTTACTATATTCGTCATGTCTTCTGCACTATCACTCCGGAGCATACTAGATGCTCACAAGTTGACTGGTCCTAATTTAGCTTTTTGTTTTCACTATAACAAGTTGGGGTACTGGAAGAGGAACTGCAAGGTTTACCTTGCAGAATTGAAGAAAAAGAAGGGTAGTAAGACTACCGCTTCTGATTCAGGCATGTTCATGATCGAAGTTAATATGTCACTAGGTCAAATTTCTACTTGGGTATTAGATACCGCCTGTGGTTCTCATATTTGCAATTCGTTGCAAGGACCAAAGGGAAGTAGGACTCTTGAAAAAGATGAGGTGATTCTACATATGGGCAATGGAGCAAGGGTTGCGGCCATATCTGTAGGATCATTTAGTTTACATATGCCTACGGGCAAGACTATTATTTTGAATAATTGTTATTACGTTCCCTCTATTGTGAGGAATATTGTTTCTATTCCTATGTTGGATGTGGATGGTTTTTCATTTATTATTAAGAATAATGAATGTTCTATCCTTAGAGATAATGTTCTTTTTGGACGTGGTATTTTAAATAATGGTCTGTATGTATGTGACGTAGAGCATGATTTACTTCAGATTGAACAAACTAATAAAAGAAAACGAGATGATGAAAATCTGACCTATTTATGGCACTGTAGACTAGGTCATATTAGTGAAAATAGACTGCAGGACATTGCATAAGGAAGGGTTACTTGACCCCTTTTATTTTGAATCATATCCTACATGCGAGTTTTGTCTATTGGGTAAAATGACCAAATCTCTATTTAGTGGACATGGAGAGAGGGCTGCAGATTTTCTAGGATTGGTACACACAGATGTATGTGGACCAATGTATGCGCAAGCCATGGGTGGATTTTCGTACTTCATTACTTTCATAGATGATAGATCTAGATTCAGATATGTGTATTTGATGAAACACAAGTCTGGAGCCTTTGAAAAGTTCAAAGAATATAAACATGAAGTGGAGAAACAAACCAAACATAGTATTATAACTCTTCGATCAGATCGAGGTGGTGAATACTTGAATGGAGAGTTTCTAGATTATCTCAAAGAAAATAGTATAGTTTCCCAGTGGACTCCTCCATATACTCCACAGTTAAATGGGGTATCTGAAAGGAGAAATCGAACTTTGTTAGACATGGTTCGGTCCATGATGAGCTATGCGAATCTTCCAGTATTCCTATGGGGTTATGCATTGGAAACCTCAGCATATTTACTGAATAAGGTGCCTTCTAAATCTATTCCTCAAACACCATATGAGATACGGAAAGAAAGGAAACCGAGTCTTAAACACGTTAAGATTTGGGGATGTCCAGCTTATGTCAAGAAAGTTGACCCAATAAGCTGGAATCTCGATCCGTAAAATGTAATTTTGTGGGATATCCTAAAGAGACTTTGGGGTATTACTTTTACACCGATCATCGGGTATTTGTCTCCAGACATGCTACCTTCTCGGAAAAGGAGTTTATCCTTGAAGGAAACAGTGGGAGCAAAATTGAACTTGATGAAGTTCAAGAAGCACAAACTACTACGGATCAAGTGGAAATACCTGTTAGGACTGAACAACCTTCTGTAGAACAGCCCATTCGTAGGACAGGGAGAGTGTCTCGCCAACTTGAGAATGACAATGAGTTGTCAATCATTGATGATGACGACCCTGTGACCTATAATGAGGTTATGAGTAGTGTTGACTCAGAGAAATGGCATAGTGCCATGAAATCCGAAATGGAATCTATGTATACCAACCAAGTATGGACTCTGGTTGAGGCGCCTGAAGGTGTTAAGCCTATTGAGTGCAAGTGGGTCTACAAAAGAAAGATTGGAGCATATGGCCAGGTGGAGACCTATGAGGCCAGGCTCGTGGCAAAAGGATTCAAACAAAGGAAAGGGATTGACTTTGATGAAACTTTTTCGCCTGTAGCCCTGTTAAAATCAATTCAGATTTTGCTTGCGATTGCTGCTTACTACGACTATGAGATCTAGCAAATGGACGTGAAAACGGCCTTCCTCAATGGGGAACTTGTAACACCCCCTAAATCCGGAGTCGGGGATCCGGGTTGTCACGAGTTCCATTTCCCTTAATAACACCCAATCTTAATAATTAATCAACTACTCTGTACTGTGACCCCATAATAAACACACACACCACACGTTATAGTCTCAGAGATGAACATCCAAAAATAATCACAAGTCATTTTATTCCACAATTATATGCCAATACACCTTAAAAATGGTTTCTGAATAAATTTACATTTCTTTGCCATTATTACAATTCATAAATATACATAATCTGGTACATCAAAAGTTGAAAGCCTAGCCTGTTGGTATTTCCTACCTCAGCTACAGCGACTTCAATGCCTATAGGAAGCTGCGGAACGCTTCCTATCCGCTCGCGAATTGGGAGCTTAGTCCTATTCATCTTATCTATCTGATGTTATGTGATGAAAGAAGAAAGCAAGGGTGAGCAACAAGCCCACCAAAATAATATGTATAATGATTAACAATATATGAGCCTTCTCATAGTACTCATGAAAGTCTTGGTCAAAAGAAATGAACCAAGTTGATATATTAATGCGATGAAGTCGCAAAATATTCAGTATATATATATACATATATACTTTTCGAAATATGGGAAGTCCTCTTCCATGCATAATACACACAGAGTTCCAGTGTATAACTGTATAAAAATATCGTTGCAAGGTGATCTCATATATCTAACCTTGTCTCAACGTTTTTCTGAAAATCTTTGTCATGCATAAGATAATCATTTACCAGAAAGTTTAAAAGATGAAGTTACAAGATACTCCAATATACTTATATCTTTTCCAAATACTACTTGAACTACCACCGTTCAAGTTATAATTAGTTTCAAAAGTTCATCACACTGATGAGACTACAAGATAAGACTTGAATAGATTCAATCTTTGAAATATTTTGAAGGAAATGAAGTTATGATATACTTCATTAAGTCCCGATATATATATACACCTATATATATATACATACGTTTCCTGAAAACCTCTGTCATGTAAAGTAAGAACAGAATTGCAATATCCAATAAATTTGGAAAGGAAAGAATTTTAGCATAAACCTGATATCTTGCTGATCAGGCAAAGATACCAATAAGTAACCTTTTCTACTAATAGATGGATGAATCCCCCACTGGTCATCACCCTGGCCACATAAGGACCTTGTGCTGGACCGCCACCCGGCCTCTTACGCGTTGATGGACTGCCACCCAGCCACTTACACTTTGATAGACCGTACCCCGGCCTGTCGCTTATGCCGACTCAATTAGATGGACTTACTTCCCTGAACCTTGGGTAAGTAATCAATTCATTTATCAAAACAGCAACCTCGTTGCGAATATAAAATACACCACAGAGTCGGATCCCTCAGGTTTTGAGCGAGTATTTAAATCCTCTTTAAAAGGAAGATCTTAAATATAAAAATGAGTTTTGGGATCCGCTCTAACTTTTAAAAATCATTTTGAAGACTCGAAAACACTTTAAAGAGTGTAGGGAGTAATGCTGATTTAATGAAGTAAATCAGTCCCAATATATTTAGAAAATATCTGAATATTATTATTTAAATAATATTCCCATAAAGAATAATCTTTATACAAATAAATGAAGTAGAAGTTGTAAGACCTATACTTGAAATGAGTATTAAATAACCAAAGATATACTTATATGAAAGTATTATCTTTATTTGAATAATCGAAAATAAGTTTGATTATTGACACCTTATTCTTTAATAAAATAAAAAATATATTTCAGTAATAAGCGGAGTCATAATACCTCGAATGAATATTATAAATAATATTCATTAAATAAAATAAAGGAGTCATACATCCTCAAATGAATATTCAAATAATATTCAATTAATAAAATAAAAGGAGTCATAAGCCCTCGAATGAATATTCGAAATAATATTCAATAAAAATAAAGTTATCGAATAAACCTTATTTGATTAATAGTTTGAAAACTATAACCATATATATATAAAATATATATATTATACTCGGGAACATCGACTCCCGGTTTAGAAATATGTTCACCTTTTGATCCCCTATACTAAGGGTAAACTCAATACCGCTTATCTCTAGCATAGGTATTATGCAACTGTAAGCATTTTAACCAACAAATATATAATCCAAGAATATGAAACAGGCATGCATATATACCATATCACATGCTACAATATATCGCAAGAATTTGCTAATAACAAATATGCATTTATCGCAAGATCATGCATATACACATATACATCACAACAACAGTATAACGGGTAGAAAACTTGCCTGAGCGACTGGGGGTTACGAATGGCTCGGGACGAGTCTGGTAACCTATAAGCAACAAGTAAGTTGGAATTAAACCAAAGTCACTTGTAAATCTATACTCTAACCAACTCAGACTCTAATGCTCGTTTTGCGCTTACTGATTCTCTTAAGTCACTCGAGTCCCCTCGGCTCCACCATTTTTAATAATTTAACCATTACGAGTTTTAAGGCGATTCTTTCGCGAGTACCTTACCAACTGCCTAATCCACTTAACACAATTGTTTCATACTCCAATTAGTCATTTAAGGTCTTTAACCTATGTTTCAAAGTAAGGCGAGGGGTAAGGGTTCGTTCGCGAAACTGTCGTTACTTAAAATGGCCGTTTCTCCTAAACCGTACATCGGAATCAAACGAACTACATATCAAAACGAAGCTCGTAACATGAACTATCTAAACATGGCAATGGTCAAAACCTAGCAGTGAGTTCAAGGGTTCTGCTGTTAAGAACAAAAACAGTCTACGGTAAATCGGGCATTACGACGGCTATGTTTACGCGATTTCCCAATTTTATACCCTTCCAAAACAACCACCAATCAACCCCAAATCACTCATACAATCAACATCCATCCAAAACACACTCCAACAGCCCCAAGAACTCAATATTATCAATTTATACTTATTCCCCACATGAACTAAAAGCTTTACTTAAGTTCTTTAACTAATTATCAAGATTTACAACTCCAAAAACACCACAAAACCAACTAATCTCTACAAACTCAACCAAACTTTAAACAAACAAGCATCATGCTTCACATATACTATATCCATCATATTCATTCCTAATTACTCAAAACTAAAGCTAGGGTTTGGAGTTTATACCTTCCTTGGAGAGTGGAGAATCTAGAGAATGGCTTGGAATCACCCTTAAGGTCCTTATCCAAGCTTAAACTAAACAAAACTTCAAGAACAAAAATTTTAGTTCTTGAAAAACACTATTCACCAGTCTTCTTTCATGATTTATAGAAAAAGATTGGCTTGGAATTAGAAGCTTAAACTTATAGGAAGTATGTAACTATCCATGGGGAAGCTTAGATAAATACCTTGCTAAATAGTAAGTGGTGGAGCTTGGATCTTCATTTTTTAAGAAAAGAAGTCGAGAGCTTCATGAAGAAATGGAGGAGTTTTTGTGTTTTGTTTGGTGAAAAAATGAAATGTTTGCTTGGTTGGTTGAATTTTGAGTTGTTTTAGGTTAATTACTTAATTAACCTTGATTTTGTGTGGTTATAATTCAACCACTACTTCCTTCCCTTCTATGTCATGCTTATGTCATCATGTGGTGTCATCCTTCCCTCTTTGTCTTCTTCCCATTGGTTGGATGACATCATCCCCTCTAATCTCTTTGATTAACTTCCTAATTGTTTGCCTAATGACCGCTGATCTGTTATACGGTTCGCTTAACTTTCGTTCTCGTTTCTCGTTTGAGGGATCATACCCGGGATCATACCCGGGATCCCTTAACCTTTCTCAATACATTATATTCCTTTTATGATCCTCTCTTATAATCCTTGAATTTAAATCCTTTTAATCATGTTACCTTATACTCAATTCTTTCCATATCTAGTGGATTTCCGGGAAAAATCAAAGTGTTCGGAATTGGATTCTGACGATCTTTACATACACTTATATACCATATAGAGTGCCAATAAAATCTCAGAATATCCATAAAAGAACCCCTACCTAGTGTGGCATGAAAAGTTTTCTCATTCAGCAAAAACACTATTCATAAGGGTTTCAAAAATTTTCCAAAAATTGGGGTTATTACAGTCTCCCCTCCTTAAAAGGATTCCGTCCCGGAATCAGATAGAAAATGAATAGGGATACTCTCTTAGCATTGCACTTTCTAACTCTCGTGTAAATTTTCCCACATTGTGGTCCTTCCATCAAACTCTGAATAGTTTGATAACCCTTCTCCTAAGCACTTGTTCCTTTTCACTCTATAACCCTTCCTGGTTGCTCCATATAGGTTACGTCGGGTTGCGTGTCTATGCGCTCATATGCCCCTATTTATCTGGCATCCGAATTATACTTCCCTAACATTGATATGTGGAACACGTTATGACTTGCTACATGTTCAGGGGTAGGGCTAGCTCATATGCTAACTTCCCAAAACGTCTTAATACATCCAAGGGTCCAACAATTCGTCGGCTTAGCTTTCCTTTCTTTTTGAACCTCATCAATCCTTTCCAAGGGATACCTTTAACATTACTAGGTCCCCTATTTCCTATTCTTTGTCCTTTCGTGTCAAATCAATGTACTTTTTATGTCCATCTTGGGCTACTACCAGCCGTCCTCTAATTAGATCTATTATATCCTTGGTCCTTTGGACCACTACTGGTCTGAGCATCTTGCGCTCTACAACTTCATCCTAACATAAGGGAGATTGACATTGTCTTCCCTCAAGGATCTCATAAGGCGACATCTCGATAAGGACATAGGATCTATTGTCGTAAGAAAACTCAATCCGTGTTAAGTGATCATTCCAATTTCTTTCAAGTCTATTGCACATACTCTCATTATAGCTTCTAGCATTATAGCTTTTGCTTCTCACTACCCATCCTTTTCCAGTTCGTAGTCGCTACTACCTTCCGTTCCTAATATTATACTGGTTATACTTTTGCTCGCTAGCGTTCTATAACCTTTTAATAACCACGTCAACCTTAGTATCACGAATGTGTTTCCATTCCAAATACCACCATAACTTTACTACTCCTTTTTCAGCTGTTTCTATTTTCCAAAATTTGATCAATCATATAGAAGTAAAGGAATTTCTTGAGAGATCACTATGATCATGAACACTTGTTATATCGCATAGTTAGTACAGAAGGTGGCCAGCCTTTAGTACTTGACAAGCAATTAAACAACATGTGGTATCCTACTAGGCTTCTATCACAAAGATAGATAGTCATTCGGCAATACCTCCCCTTCTGGAAGGGTTGTTCTTCTCAGTTTACATGAAATGAAAAGAAGAGAAAAGAACGAATTGAAGAGAATTGTATATATGTAAAAAATATTGCCATAAAATATCTAGCTTGGAATCTACCTCTGAACTATAGAGGTTTGTCATAGGAGAACAAAACATATATGTATTTATATCAACATCAAGAATTATAGCATCGCATTTCACGTGCCTAAATATTTTTGCTATTCCGTCTATCATTCTATGGACCCATGCTCTTCCTCGAGCTTATACACAATCACCTTTGAAACTCCCTCGATATCGAAAATCGAACCTGGGATCTCATTCTAGACATCATCGTTACTAGAATTCTATGCTTGCATCGCAGCCTTCCTCGTATAGTAATACGACTCTCTATTGATAAGAAAGAATAAATATTCAATAGGTAGATACTCTACTTAATTAGTCTATCAATGATAACTTATACACTACCACGACCCGATTAGTGGTACTTAATCTCAACATCCATTCCAATACAACTCTCATGGTTGTAATCGACTCATTACTCGCAGAATCATTGCTGCACTACTATGGTCCACCACTGACTTACTGTCGTCATTCACGTTCCATGAAATCTTAATATCTAACCATACGGAGTCCATACATGTCGTATCAAATCCTTCTAAGCAGGTAACATAATCACCATTCATGATTCATGAATAACACTCCCGATCCTGACATACATACATGACATGAAGCAGATAAAATTACAGAAGAGTTTCAATCAAAGCAACGATAGCAGGTTAATACCATTCTTACTCGTATGCCTTAAATAAAAGACTTAACTCAAGGGTTCGTCTAGTCCTTTTTGAAACATGGTCCTGGCTTATCTCAAGATAGTATCTCCTGAGATAGATAGCCCGCTCATGGCGATTACACGAATTAAACCTTTACCAACTACTATTACGGTTGGGTATTGCACAGTCATCAGAAGGAATGTCAATCTTCCAAACCATAATACAACCTTCATAGCTTTAACCATCATCACTGTATTCCTTTGGCACAAGCGCCTATAATTATCCTCTTACTTTTAAGGTGTCGGCCACCTCTTTGGCCTTTCCTGATAGTAAAATTTCCTTACAGTCAATGTCATTTTAACCACCTCCAAATAAATTTTCTACCTCATTTCAATCACAGCTTATGTGAAGATGTTTTCCTTAAAATCTGATGAGTAAAAACAAAATATCACCATTTTTCCATAAGGTATTGCCTCAGTCTTTAGAGGTTAATCACTATCACGACTGACTCTCAATCATACTTAGAACATCTTTTATCTTAAGTCCTAATTGCCCTAAACAATTTCGATCATTACTGGTTCGATCCATACTTTCTCGTAGTTTAACACGTGCCCCACTTTGCATCATTATAATTACGTCACATTTCTCTTATCAACATTTCTATTATTGAGAATTTTGAATATTACCTTTCTCATTGTAAAACCTCTAAGGTTATTCTTGAATCGTTCCTCCTGTATTCCCTAGATACAGGGCATATCAAGATACCATTTATTAATACTAGAACCATTGTCTATATGCTTCTGAAAAATTTCTCCACTGATTCTTAAAGGTTGTTGTTACCTTAACCCTTTCCCAATCATACTGTCAAAACTCATACTGTCCCTATTAAGGGTGAAATGCCAACCTTTATGCATTCCCCTAAGATTCGTTTTAAGTTACCGATGTTCTATCCTTAATTCCACCTTTAAAAGGTACCTGCATCCTTCCATGGATAAATCAAGTCATATTTCCCTGATAAGGGTGTCTTATTCAATCATTCCCACCTCGATAGTATATGTCTAATTTCACAATAACATTTGTATTCAAAATGGGGTCAATCAATATGGCCTCCAAAAGATAACAACGGTTATCCGTTTTTCTTGCCTAATTTGGTATCGATAACAAGGATGTTCTGGAAGATATTGGTCGTGTTCAACGTGAACCTCTTCTTAATTATTCCTTATTTACTTTTGTTGTTTATCCCAACAGTCATCTCAATGTTGGGATATTTCTCATACCTGGCATCTCCCTTTCTGGGTATCGAGCCACCGGTCTTACATTTCACATTCTTGAAGGTCACTTCCTTCATCCAATTTTCCTAATTTCTTACTTTCTTGTCTTCTCAGTCTATCCGCGTCTCATTATTTATCCTTCGAACTATCTCAAGGTTTCCTCGAATCCTCCCAACTTACAGGGGATAAAATATATGTATCTCTTATGCCCTCAACCATCAATTTTAACTCACGGTGAATCACCCTCATCCCGACGAATGCATACTTTTCTATTTCTATTGCTATGAGTCTTTAGGGTTTCCTCATACCCAACTCCCTTATCATACCTCAAACTCTATTGCCTTTATATTCCTTTCCACTCCAGTTTCTTTTTATTTTCCTTTCTCTTATCATTATTTCATGAACCAACACAACATAAGCATTGATTTCAAACATCCCGTCATTCTGTATTCGTGCCTTTAGAATGAATCTTGACAACTTTTACAACTTAGATTCACAATTCATCATACTCGTCTGCCTTTGTTCTGGCTCTAAAGCTTTTACACTATCTCCATAACCTTGGGAAGTACTTTCCTGAAAACAATTGACTGAACTTAAATCAGTTTATTATAATCTCTTGCTCCGTGCCTTCCTTGGCCTTTCACCGGCGGGTGGCCTCTCTCTTTGGAGGGTAAGTGACAAAAACAGTCTTTTGAGATTCATCAATCATTTAGAATCTCAAATGATTCCTATATTTCCTTTAGCCAGGCTCTTGCCTCGACTGGGTCAGCTTGTTCCTTAGAACTCAGAGAGCTTAGCGACTTAAGGGTCCTGAAAGAATTTCTCACCACATTGTTTCCTCAGGGTGGTGGTTGGGGATAATAGTCTAAGTCCTTTTTAGACAGGTCCATGAATTGCCGTATAGGAGTGCCGTCTCGGGTCTCCTTTCCTTACTCGACTTTCTGTTTCCTTAGTATGAAATGTTTCATCCTTCTCCCATACTTGGGGTTATTTTATACATTTTAAATCCTCATTTTCCACTTCATTATGTTATGGGTTCATTCTATCTTGATGGCGACCTCCCTGACTATCACGTTCAGGTTTTGCTCTAAATCTTATTCCTCAAACTAGCTTTCATCTAAGATCTCATCTTTAAGCTCTTGAACATTTGGAACCCCAATTCTGTAGGAATACCTCATTATTCCCTTATCATCTTTCTCGGTATTAATGTTTTATCTAATTGTTGGTTCTCTTCCTTCATTCATCACTTTTTCTGGCACAATATGTTCTCTTCCGATAATTTGGACTGTATTGCAATCTCAAACATCTTTTCGGTACCGGCTCCGGTTACCTTCACTTCTGTTTCCAAAATCTCTTATAAACTCTCCCAAAGACATTATCATCTTGAGTCTCTCCATTTTACTAAGGGCATCGGCCACCACATTGGCTTTCCCCGAATGATAAAGAATCTCCCAATCATAATTCTTGATTAGCTTTAACCGCCTCCTCTGGCGTATGTTGAGCTCTTTCTACGCAAAAATGTACTAGAGCTCCTATGGTTTGTGTAAATCTCGCACTTCTCTCCATACAAGTAGTGCCTCCAATATTTAGGGCAAAACTATTGCCACGAGCCCAAGCTCATGGGTGGGGATATCGAATTTTATATTCCCTTAATTGTCTTGACGCGTACGCGATTACCTTGTTGTGCTGTATAAGAAGCACCCTAATTCCTTATGCGAAACGTCACTACACTTCACAAAATCTCATTTTCCATCCGGCAACGCCAACATAGGGAACGTCACCAACCTTTGCTTCGGTTCTTATAAGTTGTTCTCGCATTTCTCTGTCCATTCGAACTTCTCAGTCTTACGAGTAAGCCGCGTTAAAGGGGCTACAATCTTTACAAACTTGAACGAACCTCCGGTAGTGACCGGCCAATCCTACCTCTGGTAGTTTCCCTAACCATGGTCATCAATTCCTCAATGGTCCTTTATTCATTCTTGTCAGGATCCTCCATGGGATCCTCCTCAGCAACTGTCCCTTCTAGGACAACATCCTCAATATCAACATCATCCGGTCCTGCGTTAGGACGCTCTATCGGATCCATAATCTGATCTCCAATAAGTAATAAAACATCATCGCGTTGTTGCTCCTCAACCTCAGGGTTCGGTGTCCCGCTACCATATACGATAACGAACTACGCTTCTATCACGATATTTATAAGGGTTCCCATAAGGGTTTTAACTGTCAGTACTACGTTAGGTAGCCCGACTATGAACTTGGCAAGAGTTCTTATTATCTTAACGTCACATCATCTCTGAGGTTTATAACGCTTAGCTCTGATACCACTTCTGTAACACCCCCAAATCCGGGGTCGGGGATCCGGGTTGTCACGAGTTCCATTTCCCTTAATAACACCCAATCTTAATAATTAATCAACTACTCTGTACTGTGACCCCACAATAAACACACACACCACACATTATAATCTCAGAGATGAACATCCAAAAATAATCACAAGTCGTTTTATTCCACAATTATATGCCAATACACCTTAAAAAGGGTTTCTGAATAAATTTACATTTCTTTGCCATTATTACAATTCATAAATATACATAATCTGGTACATCAAAAGTTGAAAGCCTAGCCTATTGGTATTTCCTACCTCAGCTACAGCGACTTCAATGCCTATAGGAAGCTGCGGAACGCTTCCTATCCGCTCGCGAATTGGGAGCTTGGTCCTGTTCATCTTGTCTATATGATGTTGTGTGATGAAAGAAGAAAGCAAGGGTGAGCAACAAGCCCACCAAAATAATATGTATAATGATTAACAATATATGAGCCTTCTCATAGTACTCATGAAAGTCTTGGTCAAAAGAAATGAACCAAGTTGATATCTTAATGCGATGAAGTCGCAAAATATTCAGTATATATATATATATATATATATATATATACATATATACTTTTTAAAATATGGGAAGTCCTCTTCCATGCATAATACACACAGAGTTCCAGTGTATAACTGTATAAAAATATCGTTGCAAGGTGATCTCATATATCTAACCTTGTCTCAACGTTTTTCTAAAAATCTTTGTCATGCATAAGATAATCATTTACCAGATATAAGTTTAAAAGATGAAGTTACAAGATACTCCAATATACTTATATCTTTTCCAAATACTACTTGAACTACCACCCTTCAAGTTATAATTAGTTTCAAAAGTTCATCACACTGATGAGACTACAAGATAAGACTTGAATAGATTCAATATTTGAAATATTTTGAAGGAAATGAAGTTATGATATACTTCATTAAGTCTCGATATATATATATACACCTATATATATACATACGTTTCCTGAAAACCTCTGTCATGTAAAGTATGAACAGAATTGCAATATCCAATAAATTTGGAAAGGAAAGAATTTTGGCATAAACCTGATATCTTGCTGATCAGGCAAAGATACCAATAAGTAACCTTTTCTACTAGTAGATGGATGAATCCCCCACCGGTCATCACCCTGGCCACATAAGGACCTTGTGCTGGACCGCCACTCGGCCTCTTACGCGTTGATGGACTGCCACCCAGCCACTTACACTTTGATAGACCGTACCCCGGCCTGTCGTTTATGCCGACTCAATTAGATGGACTTACTTCCCGAACCTTGGGTAAGTAATCAATTCATTTATCAAAACAGCAACCTCGTTGCGAATATAAAATACACCACAGAGCCGGATCCCTCAGGTTTTGAGCGAGTATTTAAATCCTCTTTAAAAGGAAGATCTTAAATATAAAAATGAGTTTTGGGATCCGCTCTAACTTTTAAAAATCATTTTGAAGACTCGAAAACACTTTAAAGAGTGTTGGGAGTAATGCTGATTTAATGAAGTAAATCAGTCCCAATATATTTAGAAAATATCTGAATATTATTATTTAAATAATATTCCCATAAAGAATAATCTTTATACAAATAAATGAAGTAGAAGTTGTAAGACTTATACTTGAAATGAGTATTAAATAACCAAAGATATACTTATATGAAAGTACTATCTTTATTTGAATAATCGAAAATAAGTTTGATTATTGACACCTTATTCTTTAATAAAATAAAGAATATATTTCAGTAATAAGCGGAGTCATAATACCTTGAATGAATATTATAAATAATATTCATTAAATAAAATAAAGAAGTCGTACATCCTCAAATGAATATTCAAATAATATTCAATTAATAAAATAAAAGGAGTCATAAGCCCTCGAATGAATATTCGAAATAATATTCAATAAAAATAAAGTTATCGAATAAACCTTATTCGATTAATAGTTTGAAAACTATAACCATATATATATAAAAATATATATATTATACTCGGGAACATCGACTCCCGGTTTAGAAATATGTTCACCTTTTGATCCCCTATACTAAGGGTAAACTCAATACCGCTTATCTCTAGCATAGGTATTATGCAACTGTAAGCATTTTAACCAACAGATATATTATCCAAGAATATGAAACAGGCATGCATATATACCATATCACATGCTACAATATATCGCAAGAATTTGCTAATAACAAATATGCATTTATCGCAAGATCATGCATATACACATATACATCACAACAACAGTATAACGGGTAGAAAACTTGCCTGAGCGACTGGGGGTTACGAATGACTCGGGACGAGTCTGGTAACCTATAAGCAACAAGTAAGTTGGAATTAAACCAAAGTCACTTGTAAATCTATACTCTAACCAACTCAGACTCTAATGCTCGTTTTGCGCTTACTGATTCTCTTAAGTCACTCGAGTCCCCTCGGCTCCACCATTTTTAATAATTTAACCATTACGAGTTTTAAGGCGATTCTTTCGCGAGTACCTTACCAACTGCCTAATCCACTTAACACAATTCTTTCATACTCCAATTAGTCATTTAAGGTCTTTAACCTATGTTTCAAAGTAAGGCGAGGGGTAAGGGTTCGTTCGCGAAACGTCGTTACTTAAAACGGCCGTTTCTCCTAAACCGTACATCGGAATCAAACGAACTACATATCAAAACGAAGCTCGTAACATGAACTATCTAAACATGGCAATGGTCAAAACCTAGCAGTGAGTTCAAGGGTTCTGATGTTAAGAACAAAAAAAGTCTACGGTAAATCGGGCATTATGACGGCTATGTTTATGCGATTTCCCAATTTTATACCCTTCCAAAACAACCACCAATCAACCCCAAATCACTCATACAACCAACATCCATCCAAAAAACACTCCAACAGCCCCAACAACTCAATATTATCAATTTATACTTATTCCCCACATGAACTAAAAGCTTTACTTAAGTTCTTTAACTAATTATCAAGATTTACAACTCCAAAAACACCACAAAACCAACTAATCTCTACAAACTCAACCAAACTTTAAACAAACTAGCATCATGCTTCACATATACTATATCCATCATATTCATTCCTAATTACTCAAAACTAAAGCTAGGGTTTGGAGTTTATACCTTCCTTGGAGAGTGGAGAATCTAGAGAATGGCTTGGAATCACCCTTAAGGTCCTTATCCAAGCTTAAACTAAACAAAACTTCAAGAACAAAAATTTTAGTTTTTGAAAAACACTATTCACCATCTTCTTTCATGATTTATAGAAAAAGATTGGCTTGGAATTAGAAGCTTAAACTTATAGGAAGTATGTAACTATCCATGGGGAAGCTTAGATAAATACCTTGCTAAATAGTAAGTGGTGGAGCTTGGATCTTCATTTTTTAAGAAAAGAAGTCGAGAGCTTCATGACGAAATGGAGGAGTTTTTGTGTTTTGTTTGGTGAAAAAATGAAATGTTTGCTTGGTTGGTTGAATTTTGAGTTGTTTTAGGTTAATTACTTAATTAACCTTGATTTTGTGTGGTTATAATTCAACCACACTTCCTTCCCTTCTATGTCATGCTTATGTCATCATGTGGTGTCATCCTTCCCTCTTTGTCCTCTTCCCATTGGTTGGATGACATCATCCCCTCTAATCTCTTTGATTAACTTCCTAATTGTTTGCCTAATGACCGCTGATCTGTTATACGGTTCGCTTAACTTTCGTTCTCATTTTTCGTTTGAGGGATCATACCCGGGATCTTATTACTTGGGTTCCCTTAACCTTTCTCAATACATTATATTCCTTTTATGATCCTCTCTTATAATCCTTGAATTTAAATCCTTTTAATCATGTTACCTTATACTCAATTCTTTCCGTATCTAGTGGATTTCCGGGAAAAATCAAAGTGTTCGGAATTGGATTCTGACGATCTTTACATACACTTATATACCATATAGAGTGCCAATAAAATCTCAGAATATCCATAAAAGAACCCCTACCTAGTGTGGCATGAAAAGTTTTCTCATTCAGCAAAAACACTATTCATAAGGGTTTCAAAAATTTTCCAAAAATTGGGGTTATTACAGAACTTGAGGAGGAAGTGTATATGACACAACCAGAGGGTTTTCTTTCCAAGGGAAATGAACACCTAGTGTGTATGCCGCTGGGAACCATATATGGTTTAAGGCAAGCTTCTCGTAGATGGAACATCCGTTTTGATGAGACAATCAAAGAGTTTGGTTTTATCAAAAACATAGATGAACCATGTTTCTACAAGAAGGTTAATGGGAGCGCGGTAACATTTCTTGTATTGTATGTGTATGACATACTTCTTATAGGAAATGATATACCGATGCTACAATCAGTCAAAGTATGGCTATCAAAGAACTTCACCATGAAGGACTTGGGAGAAGCATCCTACATTCTCGGTATGGAGATCTATAGAGATAGATCTAGAAGAATGATAGGTCTTACCCAGGGTACATACATCCAGAAAGTGCTTAAAAGGTTTAGCATGGAAAAATCCAAAAGAGGTCTCATACCTATGAGCCATGGAGTGTCCCTTTCCGAAAAATGTCTCCTAAGACACCTGAGGAAAGAGAGCGTATGAGTAAGATTCCTTATGCTTCAGCAATAGGATCTATCATGTACGCGATGTTGTGTACAAGGCCTGATGTTGCTTATTCAATTGGTGTGATGAGTAGATATCAGTCCAATCCAGGTGAAGACCACTAGAAAGCAGTGAAAAACATCCTTAAGTACTTGCGAAAGACTCAGGACATTTTTCTTGTTTTTGGTGGTGAATCTGAGTTGAAAATAGAGGAGATGTCAATGTTGAGAGAGTTGACTCACATAACAATGTAGCAGACCCACTCATAAAGCCACTTTCTCAGAGTCACTTTGATCGTCATAAAGACAAGATGGGTATTAGATACCAGAGTGATTGGCTTTAGTACAAGTGGGAGATTGAAAGAGATATGTCCTAAGTCCAATCATGTATGAGGATTTAGGAATAACTTTTATGTAATCTGTTTTGATTTCATTGATATTAATAAAAGACTTTTTTTGTTTTTATTGTGGGCTCTATCTATTTAAATGTTTAAATAAGATATACCACAGTTTAGAGTAAAGTTTTTTATGGATTGTGATGAGATCATAATAATGAGACCTAAAAGATGATAACTCTAAACTTAAATAGTTCCTGGTCGTAGGATTACTAACTGGTAATTAATAATCCGCAAAGATCGGTACATACTATACTTGCTTCATTATGAAGGATGTCTGTTCTCATAGACATTTGTGTGATGACACTATAGCTAGTATGTAGGTGCTTATTATAGAATAAGTTCACTGAACATGACTCACACAGCTGAACAACTGATGGAGTTCACTGATGTGTCAACAGTTGTTCATATAGTGATAGTTATACAAGTATCCTTAGACTTGAGGTCATCATAGTCATCTTGTGTACACTGAACTATGCTTTGGTTTAGTTCTTAGTCTCAAGGGACAATTATAAGGGCTCTAGTGGGTATAGGAATTTGTACACGAGGATAGTGTATGATCAATAAAGGATCTACCCCTTTCAGTGTAAGAAGAGAATGTTCAATGCTGATCCACTTATGTTAGTTCAAGAATCTCTGGCCAGAGTGAATAAAATTAGAAAGGAGTTTCTAATTTACATTAAATAGAACTAAGCATAGTGAATGGGAAAGAAAATGATTAAATAAGATAGGCTTGACACAAGTTCCATGCCTTGTATTTAATCGTGATATTGCAGGGTAGAAGAAATTGATTGTATGGTAACTACTCACTGAATAGGTTCTTGGTATTCTAAGCAGTGAATTCATATTATCCGGATTGTCGCAATATGCTGAGAAGTATCTCTCACGATGTAGAATAAATATGATTAATTAATTAATCATATTCAATGAATTAGAGAATTTATATAAATAATGATAAAATAGTTTTATTATTATTTATTTCTACTACCGGCTTAATATTGAACCTACAGGGTCATACCATAAAAGAGAATGATTTAATGGTGGAGAAATTAATTAATAATGGCTGATAATTATTTATTTATGAAATAAATAATTAATTGGCAAATTTAATAATTGATTAAATGAGAATTAATTGATTATAAATTAATTAAGAAAAAGTTCTTAATATTATTAATTAAGAATTTAATTTTTGGAAATTAAATCAAGTAAGAGAATTATTTCTAAAGTGTTTAGAAAAAGGATTAATAATTAAAAGGTGTTTTAATTATTAGTGAGAATAATAAAGGGTTAATAATAATAATATTTTATGGGAAAATTTTCAGCTGAAAATTTTGCCTATAAATATACTATTATAGACCCTATTTTTGCCTCAACCAAAAAGATTTACAAAACCCTAATTCTCTCCATCTCCTCCTCCTTCATTACATCGTTTTCTTGGTGGATACCGGTGGAGTGCTTCACACTTGAGGAGCAGCTGCTAAGGATCTCCGTTCATCGTTTTTGGATCGCCAATAAAAACCTCCATCTTTCCATTAACGTAAAGCTTCTTAAGATAAACATACTGAACTACGAATTAAATATTATTTTTCGCATGGATCCTGCGGAGGGTTTCGTTTTTTTAAGATTTAAATTTATGTTTTCGTTGCGTTTATGTGCTAAAAACCCTTCAATAATAGTATATTTATAGGCAAAATTTTCAGCTGTAAATTTTCCATAAAATATTATTATTATTAACCCTTTAATTGATTATTCTTATTAACCAATTAACTAATAATTAAAACACCTTTTAATCATTAATCCCTATTCTAAACACTTTAGAAAAATAATTCCCTCACTTGATTTAATTTCCAAAATTAAATTCTTAATTAATAATATTAAGAATTAATTAAATCTCATTTAATCAATTATTAAATCTTCTAATTAATTATTTATTTCATAAATAAATAATTACCAGCCATTATTAATTAATTCCTCCACCATTAAATCATTCTCTTTTATGGTGTGACCCTGTAGGTTCAATATTAAGCCGGTAGTAGAATTAAATAATAATAAAACTATTTTATCATTATTTATATAAATTTTCTAATTCATTAAATATGATTAATTAATAAATTAATCATATTTATTCTATATCGTGAGGGATACTTCTCAGCATATCGCGACTATCCGGATAATACGAATTCACTGCTTAGAATACCAAGAACCTATTCAGTGAGTAGTTACCGTACAATCAATTCCTTCTACCCTGCAATGTCACGATTAAATACAAGGCATGGAACTTATGTCAAGCCTATCTTATTTAATCATTTGCTTTCCCATTCACTATGTTTAGTTCTATGTAATGTAAATTAGAAACTCCTTTCTAATTTCATTCACTCTGGCCAGAGATTCCTGAACTAGCATAAGTGGATCAGCATTGAACATTCTCTTCCTTCACTGGAAGGGGTATATCCTTTATTGATCATACACTATCTTCGTGTACAAATTCCTATACCCAGTAGAGCCCTTATAATTGTCCCTGGAGACTAAGAACTAAACCGAAGCATAGTTCAGTGTACACAAGATGACTATGATAACCTCAAGTCTAAGGATACTTGTACAACTATCACTATGTGAACAACTGCTGACACGTGAGTGAACTCCATCAGTTGTTCAGCTGTGTGAGTCATGTTCAGTGAACTTATTCTATAATAAGAATCTACATACTAGCTATAGTGTCACCACACAAATGTCTATGAGAACAGACATCCTTTATAATGAAGCAAGCATAGTATGTACCGATCTTTGCGGATTACTAATTACCAGTTAGTAATCATACGACCAGGAAATATTTAAGTTTAGAGTTATCATCTTTTAGGTCTCATTATTATGATCTCATCATAATCCCTAAAAAGCTTTACTCGAAACTATGGTATATCTTATTTAAACACTTAAATAGATAAAGCCCGCAATAAAACCAAAACAAGTCTTTTATTAATATCAATGAAATCAAAACAGATTACATAAAAGTTATTCCTAAATCATCATACATGATTGGACTTACGACACATCTCTTTCAATCTCCCACTTGTACTAAAGCCAATCACTCTGGTATCTAATACCCATGTTGTCTTTATGACGATCAAAGTGACTTTAAGAAAGTTGCTTTGTGAGTGGGTCTGCTACGTTGTTATGTGTGTCAACTCTCTTGACGTCTCCTCTTTCAATACAATACAAGAAATGTTACCGCGCTCTAACTAACCCTTTTGTAGACACATGGTTCATCTATGTTTTTGATAAAACCAAACTCTTTGATTGTCTCATCAAAACGGATGTTCCGTCTACGAGAAGCTTGCTTTAAACCATATATGGTTCTCAGCAGCTTACACACTAGGTGTTCATTTCCCTTGGTAAGAAAACCCTCTGGCTGTGTCATATACACGTCCTCTTCAAGTTTCCCATTGAGGAAGGCCGTTTTCACGTCCATTTTCCAGATCTCATAGTCGTAGTAAGCAGCAATCGCAAGCAAAATCCGAATTGATTTTAAAAGGGCTACAGGCAAAAAAGTTTCATCAAAGTCAATCCCTTGCCTTTGTCTGAATCCTTTTGCCACGAGCCTAGCCTTATAGGTCTCCACCTGTCCATCTGCTCCAATCTTTCTTTTGTATACCCACTTGCACCCAATAGGCTTAACACCTTCAGGCGCCTCAACCAGAGTCCATACTTGGTTAGTATACACAGATTCCATTTCAGATTTCATGGCACTATGCCATTTCTCTGAGTCAACACTACTCATAGCCTCATTATAGGTCACAGGGTCGTCATCATCAATGATTGACAACTCATTATCATTCTCAATGACAAGGCCGTAATACCTCTCAGGTTGGAGAGACACTCTCCCTGACCTACGAATGGGCTGTTCCACAGAAGGTTGTTCATTCTGAACAGGTGTTTCCACTTAATCCGTAGTAGTTTGTGCTTCTTGAACTTCATCAAGTTCAATTTTGCTCCCACTGTTTCCTTCAAGGATAAACTGCTTTTCCAAGAAGGTAGCATGTCTGGAGACAAACACCCGATGATCGGTGTAAAAGTAATACCCTAAAGTCTCTTTAGGATATCGCACAAAATTACATTTTACAGATCGAGATTCTAGCTTATCTGGGTCAACTTTCTTGACATAAGCTAGACATCCCCAAATCTTAACGTGTTTAAGACTCGGTTTCCTTTCTTTCCATATCTCATATGGAGTTTGAGGAACAGATTTGGAAGGCACCTTATTCAGTAAATATGTTGAGGTTTCCAATGCATAACCCCACAGGAATACAGGAAGATTTGCATAGCTCATCATGGACCGAACCATGTCTAACAAAGTTCGATTTCTCCTTTCAGATACCCCATTCAACTGTGGAGTATATGGAGGAGTCCACTGGGAGACTATACCATTTTCTTTGAGATAAGCTAGAAACTCTCCATTCAAGTATTCACCACCTCGATCTGATCGAAGAGTTATAATACTATGTTTGGTTTGTTTCTCCACTTCATAGTTATATTCTTTGAACTTTTCAAAGGCTTCAGACTTGTGTTTCATCAAATACACATATCTAAATCTAGATCGATCATCTATGAAAGCAATGAAGTATGAAAATCCACCCATGGCTTGCGTAGACATTGGTCCACATACATCTGTGTGTACCAATCCTAGCAAATCTGCAGCCCTCTCTCCATGTCCACTAAATGGAGATTTGGTCATTTTACCCAATAGACAAGACTCACATGTAGGATATGATTCAAAATCAAAGGGGTCAAGTAACCCTTCCTTATGCAATGTCCGCAGTCTATTTTCACTAATATGACCAAGTCCGCAGTGCCACAAGAAAGTGAGATTTTCATCATCCTTTTTTCTTTTATTAGTATGTTCAATTTGTAGTAAATTATGCTCTACGTCACATACATACAGACCATTGTTTAAAATACCTCTTCCATAAAGAACGTTATCTCTAAGAATTGAACATTTATTATTCTGAATAACAAACGAAAATCCAACCAAGTCTAACATGGAATAGAAATAATATTCCTCACAATCGAGGGAACAAAATAACAATTATTTAGAACAATAGTCTTGCCCGTAGACATATGTAAATGAAATGATCCTACAGTTTTAGCAGCAACTCTGGCTCCATTTCCCATCCGTATAATCACCTCCTCTTCTTCAAGAGTCCTACTTCTCCTTAGTCCCTGCAACGAATTGCAAATATGAGAACCACAGGCGGTATCTAATACCCAAGTAGAAATTTGACTTAGTGACATATTAATTTCGATCATGAACATACCTGAATCAGAAGCGATAGTCTCACTACCCTTCTTCTTCTTCAATTCTGCAAGGTAAACCTTGTAGTTCCTCTTCCAGTGCCCCACCTTGTTACAGTGAAAGCAAATAGCTTTGCTCTTGGGGTCTTCAGCTTTTGGTGGAACCGGCATTTTCTCACCTACTTTCTTCTTCTTGGAAGGGTTCTTCTTCCTTTTCTTAGGATTGGAACCTTCACCAATTAGAAGAACAAAACTCTTCTTAGGGGGAAATTCGATTCCGCAGTCTTCAACATGTTGTGGAGTTCAGGCAGGCTGACATCCAGCTTATTCATGTGAAAGTTCACAATAAACTACGAGAACGAACTCGGAAGTGATTGCAAGACCAAGTCTTGGCTCAGCTCCCCATCCATGGAAAAACCAAGTTGTCCAAGACGTTCAATCAAATTGATCATCTTAAGTACACGGTCATTCACAGATGATCCCTCAGACATCCTACAACCGAACAGTTCCTTCGATATCTCATATCGAGCTGTCCTCCCTGCCACATCATATAACTCTTGTAGATGCATAAGGATAGTGTGAGCATCCATATGCTCATGTTGTTTCTGTAGCTCAATGTTCATGGAAGCTAGCATGATGCATTGAGCAACATTTACATCATCTATCCACTTACGATACACAACTTGTTCATCATTATGTGCATCGCTAGCAGGTTCAGTAGGCTTAGGTGAGTCAAGCACATATTCCAGCTTCTCAACCCTGAGAACGATTCTCAAGTTTCGAAGCCAGTCAGCAAAATTAGGACCAGTCAACTTGTGAGCATCTAGTATACTCCCGAGTGATAGTGCAGAAGACATAACGAATATAGTAAATCTGTAAATAATGAACACATAACGACACTTAGCAAATATTTAGTTTCATTTCAAGACACTATATGAATCGGGTCTTTATTCATAAGTGGCTCCCACTAGTTTATCTAATTTATACAACCCCTAAGTGAAAATTAAGCATTCATAATGCTAGTGGGAATAGGGATCCTATATTCCATCACACAACCTCGGCTGTAGCACGAAACGTTATGTGATGTTCAATAGGCAGACAACTCTTGTCAATTACATCTTATGTTATTCCCTAATAAAACTTTAGCCTCTTGAATATTTGAGTCACGGCTGTAGCATGACAAACTTAATATTCTAAGTCAAGTCTAACCCAACATTTCGTACAATTGAATCAGTCTCCAACGGCCCACGGCTGTAGCACGTAACGACCTTTAGATTCTAATTCAATGTACACATCTTTATGTAATAGACAAGTATTTCTTATTTCAAAATCAAAGCCCTCGGCTGTAGCACGAAACGTCAATGATTTAAATATAAGAACTACTTTCTACCATGTTGGAAGGCTTTGACCGACACAAGCCCGTTGTGTCATTGGCCAATTACTACTTGATATTATTTAATTTTAGAGGGATTATATTATGTTACAACCATAATCATATTATAAAGAGATTCTTCCTTTTAAATTAAATATTTCAAATCAATAATCGATAATCAGATGATTCCCAGATCGGGGGGAGCATTGTCAAGAGGCGTCACTTAATACCCCTTTCTTACAGATAGAAATCTTTTTTTGACAGAATCATCCTTTCTCTCAATATTGAAAATTCATATTTAATTACGTGTTTCATAAACACAAGAATCTCATGATTGTATTCATAATATTATTGTTAAGGCAAGAAACAATTCCTATTCTAGATTTTCTAGAGCACGCCTTATATTGATTTAAGTTCACCTAAATCTATCATCGCATGGTAAACATAGGCATATATCTCATATATAAAATTAAATAAACAAGTAAATGTAAAGTGCAATAAAGTAAATGTGTTTGGTTATGGCCCCATCCTATGTGATCTTTATCAAACTCATGATAAAGATCAAGGTCAATCTAATATGGTGATGGAAATAAATACAACTACTTATTATATAAGTCTTCTTCTTTGTTTAGACTTCTTGTATGTCTCGTCTTCTTTTTTGTATCACCTCCATTGGATAGCCTTCTTGAGTCTTCAATTACATTACATAGATTGAAAGTAAAACTAATCTAATGAACTTACAAGAATAACTCGAGTTACATTCGAGATTTATGATTACAAAGATTGACGACATGCAAGTCGTATTTAAAACCAAAACCAAAACCATTACACTAAGGTCGAAAGGCTATAAACATCCACCATGCTCATACAACACATAAAAGCATGTTAAAACATATAATCTGATCTTAACATATCATATTATCCATGATCTAATCATAAAAAAAATATGACAAAAATCAGAATTAAAATCAAAAAAACAAGAATCACTATTTACGGGCAGTAAAAGACGTCAAACGCCTTATAGACGAGTCGTTGATAGCTTTAGCTATCAGTTTTCTTCATACACTCGTTTACCTATGAAATAAGGTATTTGTTTGTATAAATCGGACACTAGACCCAGATTTCAGCAAATCTGCAGCAGCCAATTTAGAATCTGTATCTAATATGATTCTCATAATTAGAACAAACATAAATCATGTATATATAAGTATATATACAGATTACATAATCATCTTATGATTATACAACTCACATGAATATCATATATTCAAAACCATACATATATAAGCATATTATATCAACATCAAATTATGGCGAATCACGTACATGCTCATATATCAAAAATAGTTAAACACAAAAACGAATTAAAAACTTTTCGCAAGTAGCTCTGATGTCATTGAAAGGTTTTTAGCACATAAACGCAACGAAAGCGTAAATTTAAATCTTAAAAAACTGAAACCCTCTGCAGGATCCATGTGAAAAATAATATTTAATTCGTAGTTCAGTATGTTTACCTAAAGAATCTTTACGTTAATGGAAAGATGGAGGTCTTTAATAGCGATCCAAGAACGATGAACGGAAATCCCTAGCAGCTGCTCCTCAAGTGTGAAGCACTCCACCGGTATCCACCAAGAGTACAATGTGATGGAGGAGGAAGAGGTTGAGAGAATTAGTTGCCTCCCTCTTGTTCTACTTTAGAATTAGGGTTAATTATTTGGGTTGAGGCAAATAGGGTTTATAATAGTATATTTATAGGCAAAATTTTCAGCTAAAAATTTTCCATAAAATATTATTATTTTTAACCCTTTAATTGATTATTCTTATTAACCAATCAACTAATAATTAAAACACCTTTTAATCATTAATCCCTTTTCTAAACACTTTAGAAAAATAATTCTCTCACTTGATTTAATTTCCAAAATTAAATTCTTAATTAATAATATTAAGAATTAATTAAATCTCATTTAATCAATTATTAAATCTGCTAATTAATTATTTATTTTTATTTCACAAATAAATAATTACCAGCCATTATTAATTAATTCCTCCACCATTAAATCATACTCTTTTATGGTGAGACCCTGTAGGTTCAATATTAAGCCGGCGGTAGAAATAAATAATAATAAAACTATTTTATCATTATTTATATAAATTCTCTAATTCATTAAATATGATTAATTAATAAATTAATCATATTTATTCTACATCGTGAGGGATACTTCTCAGCATATCGCGACTATCCGGATAATACGAATTCACTGCTTAGAATACCAAGAACCTATTCAGTGAGTAGTTACCGTACAATCAATTCCTTCTACCTTGCAATGTCACGATTAAATATAAGGCATGGAACCTGTGTCAAGCCTATCTTATTTAATCATTTGCTTTCCCATTCACTATGCTTAGTTCTATTTAATGTAAATTAGAAACTCCTTTCTAATTTCATTCACTCTGGCCAGAGATTCCTGAACTAGCATAAGTGGATCAGCATTGAACATTCTCTTCCTTCACTGGAAGGGGTAGATCCTTTATTGATCATACACTATCTTTGTGTACAAAGTCCTATACCCAGTAGAGCCCTTATAATTGTCCTTGGAGACTAAGAACTAAACCGAAGCATAGTTCAGTGTACACAAGATGACTATGATAACCTCAAGTCTAAGGATACTTGTACAACTATCACTATATGAACAACTGCTGACATGTGAGTGAACTCCATCAGTTGTTCAGCTGTGTGAGTCATGTTCAGTGAACTTATTCTATAATCAGCACCTACATACTAGCTATAGTGTCATCACACAAATGTCTGTGAGAACAGACATCCTTTATAATGAAGCAAGCATAGTATGTACCGATCTTTGCGGATTACTAATTACCAGTTAGTAATCCTACGACCAGGAAATATTTAAGTTTAGAGTTATCATCTTTTAGGTCTCATTATTATGATCTCATCATAATCCCTAAAAAGCTTTACTCGAAACTATGGTGTATCTTATTTAAACACTTAAATAGATAAAGCCCGCAATAAAACCAAAACAAGTCTTTTATTAATATCAATGAAATCAAAATAGATTACATAAAAGTTATTCCTAAATCATCATACATGATTGGACTCAGGACACATCTCTTTCAGTAGTTTATGGTATTCCATTTATACTTGTAAGGAATATCATAGTTTGTACTATGATTATTATCAAATAAAACCTTCTTTAAAGAAAGTTAGCATTGTTCCTTCTAGTGTAAGTTCTGATACAAAGTCTGATAGTGTAAATGCTAATAAGAAAAATGTTAACATAAACTCTGATGCTAAATCCGCTGCAAATGTTAACAAACTTAATAAGGCCAAAGGATCCAAGCAAGTCTGGGTCCTTAAAACTAATCATTAATGGTCTTTGTGATTGCAGGGCAACAGGAAAAACATCCTAGTTCTGGACAGTGGATGTTCAGGACATATGACTGGAAATAAAGCCCTACTATCAGACTTTATGGAGAAAGCTGGCCCAAGTGTTTCTTATGGAGATGGCAACATTGGAAAAACCTTGGGATATGGAAATATCAATCTGGGGAATGTCATTATCAAAAAAGTAGCTCTGGTCTCAAGACTTAAACATAATCTGCTGAGTGTTAGTCAAATCTGTGACAGAGGTTATCATGTGGATTTCTTTGAAGAACACTGTGAAGTTGTAAGCAAATCTACAGGCAAAGTTGTTCTGAAATGATACAGGCATGGTAACATTTATGAAGCCAAGCTTTCAACAAGTACTGATGGTTCTGCAATCTGTCTGTTAAGTAGAGCATCAATTGAAGAAAGCTGGAATTGGCACAAGAAACTCTCTCTTATAAATTTCAACAATATAAATGAACTAGTCAAGAAAGATCTTGTGAGAGGACTACCAAAATCATTATTTGCTCCTGATGGCCTTTGTGATTCATGTCAGAAGGCTAAACAAAGAAAATCTTCATTCAAGAGCAAGACTGAATCATCAATTCTTGAGCCTTATCACCTACTACATGTTGATCTATTTGGTCCAGTGAATGTCATGTCTATTGCAAAGAAGAAATATGCTATGGTCATAGTGGATGAGTTCACCAGGTACACATGGTTGTATTTTTTGCACACAAAAAGTGAAACTTCATCTATCTTGATTGATCATGTCAAGCAACTGGATAAATTGGTCAAAGATTCTGTGAAGATCGTAAGAAGTGATAATGGCACTGAGTTCAAGAATTTGATCATGGAAGAGTTCTGCAAAGACCATGGAATCAAGCAGGAATTTTCTGCTCCTGGAACTCCACAACAAAATGGAGTTGTTGAAAGAAAGAATAGAACTCTTATTGAAGCTGCACGAACTATGCTTGATGAAGCAAAGCTACCAACCTATTTTTGGGCTGAAGCTGTGCAGACTACTTGTTTCACTCAGAATGCAACACTCATTAACAAGCATGGAAAGACACCATATGAGATGGTGAAGAAAAAGAAGCCAAATCTGAAGTATTTTCATGTATTTGGATGCAATTGTTTTGTTCTTAAGACTCATCCTGAACAGCTATCCAAATTTTATCTAAAAGCTGATGAAGGAATTTTTGTTGGATATCCATTTTCCACAAAAGCCTTCAGAGTCTACAATTTAAGAACAAGGGTTGTCATGGAATCTATCAATGTCTCTTTTGATGATAAGAAGATTACTGGACTTGAAGATTTCAATGATCATGATCAGCTGAGATTTGAAAATGAAGATTTAATTTCTGATACTGTAAATCCTGACAGTCTAAATCCTGATATTGCAAACTCTGATGGTTTAAACTCTGATGTTATTGAAACTGTGGTGACTACGCCAAAAGAAGATGCACCTGTGCTGGGGGAGCATACTGAAGATACAACCACATCTCAAGAAGCATCATAACCTACAACTGGCTCTTCAAGTTCTGATTCATCAAGTTCTGATGAGCCAAGTTCTAAAAAGTCTGGAAACTCAAATTCTGAAGGATCCAACTCAGAGAGCATAATTTCAGGGGGAGCATCAGAAAATGTTGATGAAGACGGCATGGATCATGGGGGAGCATCCAGTTTTAGAGAAAACCATCCATCTGCAAGGAAGTGGACTAAATCACATACACCTGACTTAATTATTGGAAATCCTGATGTAGGTGTCAGAACTAGAATAGCTACATCAAATGAATGTCTTTATAATTCTTTTCTTTCTTAGACTGAACCAAAGAAAGTGGAAGAAGCTCTTCAAGATGCTGATTGGGTGCAAACAATGCAGGAAGAGTTAAATGAATTTGAAAGAAACAAAGTATGGACCCTAGTGCCAAGACCAAAGAACAGAGCTGTTGTTGGTACAAAGTGAGTGTTCAGAAAAAAAACTGATAGTGATGGCATAATTACAAGGAATAAAGCAAGGCTAGTTGCAAAAGGATATTCTCAACATGAGGGAATTGATTATGATGAAACATTTGCACCAGTTGCTAGATTGAAAGCCATAAGGATATTTTTGGCTTATGCTGCTCACAAAAAGTTTACTGTCTTTCAAATGGATGTGAAAAGTGCTTTTCTCAATGGAGAATTGGAAGAGGAAGTATATGTTGAACAACCTCCAGGCTTCGTAGATTCAAAACTTCCAAATTATGTCTACAGGCTTGATAAAGCACTTTATGGCCTTAAGCAAGCTCCAAGAGCATGGTATGAGACTTTAGCTCAGTTTCTTCTGGAAAGTGGATTTAATAGAGGAACTATTAACAAAACACTGTTCTACCTCAACCATGGAAAGGACTTACTTTTGGTGCAGATATATGTTGATGATATCATTTTTGGTTCTACAAATGACAGACTTTGCAAGAAGTTTGCCAAACTGATACAGTCATGATATCAAATGAGTATGATGGGGGAACTTAGCTATTTTCTGGGCCTTCAAGTCAAGTAGAATGAAGAAGGCAATTTTATTTGTCAATCCAAGTACACCAGAAATTTGCTGAAGAAATTTGGAATGCAAGATTGTTCAAGTGTATCCACTCCCATGGCCATTGCAACAAAATTGGATAAGAATACTGGTACATTAGTAGATATTACTGATTACAGAGGTATGATTGGCTCACTACTCTATCTATCTGCTAGTATACCTGATATTATGTATGCTACCTATCTTTGTGCAAGATTTCAAGTAGATCCATGAGAACCTCACTTATCAAAAAAAAAAGGAAAAGAAAAAGGGAATAAAAATCAGGTACTCCTTTGAGATCTAGAGTAAAAATGTGGAAGGGAAGACCCAAGTGCATTGCTGGTATTAAGTAATATGCATCAGAAAAGCAAAATAAATATTTTTTTGGTGACTTTTCACACTCTATGATTACTGGAGAAATACTTTGATAATAGCATAAATTCTGATAAGCAGTCGTGACTCACTTACACTGAGAAGCCACTGTAACATGGAATTTCAAAAGGTGCATAAAATGAGCACAAAACAGTTGAGGTGGACTCATGCATGAACTCATTCTAAAGTAGACTTCAGAATCATGACAGATTTTGAGCAAAGTTCTTAGTTATGCCTTATTTCTAAGATGTACTGAAGTGAATCAGACTTTAATCTTTATCTGATATTTAACTTACTGCACACACATACACTCCATATGAATGATGAAAATTACTGTGGTGATCAATGTTCTTTTAGATGAATAGTTTAAGTGTCAGTTGCATAAATTCTGAGGACAAGTTATGATGAAAGTTGCTAGTGAATTAATTTCATCATTCAGACTAGCTAAAAGAGCTTTTAATGACTTATTATCTACTGATAATAAGAAGGTTGTGTTAAGACTCCTCCAAATTCCTTTATCTGTCAAACAAGCCTTAATAAACTACGATCCAGTTAAATACACTGAACTATATCCTGTTTTTCAACCATCCGAACCTCATCCATCAACACCTACCACCTCTACTCAACCACCTCAAACTTCTCAACCTCAACCTTCAGATCCTACAGTGCAACCTTCATCTTCAAAACCTAAGAGGACTAAGAAAGTACCTCAGACACAACAGAAGAGAAGGAGATTTATTCTGCGAGATGAATCAGATGCTGAGGAACAGGTTCCAGTATCAGAATCTGTTGTTATAGAAGCTGAGAAGGTCTCTTCTCAGAAGGATGTTGATATTGGGAGTTCCAGGCCCCTAAAAAGGCTTAGAAAGTGTAATTCTGATGATACAGCTCCTAAAGACTCCTCAAAAGCTAAAAGATTCAAATCATTGGCAAAAAGGCCTGAAGATTCTAGTAAAGGAATGGAAGCAGCAGCTAAGGAAGGGGGTCAGGAATCTCTGATCTCACAAGACCCTGTTGAAGCTCACAATTCTCCTAGTGCTGATCCAGACCTTCATGCAACTCATCAATCTCCAGTACATGCTGATAACCAGGGGCCAAGTGATAAAATTGACATCCATAACTTGGAATTACCTCAGGTTTTGCATCTAGAAGCTCCACCAGCTCCAATCACTCCACCACCAACACCACTTCTTGATGCTGATTTTAATCCAGAATTGCCTACAACACCTTCTCTGCATCTAGATACTGAAGATCAGATTTTAGGTGAGCATCGGAATATGGCTGTTGATTAGAACTTAGTTGGAGATCAGCACTTAGAGGATGATGTTGAAGCCTCCATAGCCTCTCATACTATTCTTTTATCAGAGGATGCTGTTGATGCTGATTCTACAAGTTCTGATGCTGCTAATGATGAAGTTACTGGTGAAGCTGCTGCTACAAATGTAGATGTTGATGCAGCTGGTCCATCAGGACATGCACCTCAACAAACTGTTCATAAAGCTGAGATAGTCAAGAAGTTTGTTACAGGGGAAGCACCAGTACCTTGGAGTGAAACTCCTAGAGGACAAGAGTGGACTAAGGAGTGGAACACAGTTACCTTTGTTCCTTCTGAAAAGATTCTTGCTGAGCATCTTGCAAAAGCTGATGAAATGCTGATCAATGATGATTTCAAGACACAGCTGAGAGTTACTGCATTGAGTACAAGGCACCTTCAAGGTCAACACTCAATAACTCATGACGAGGTGAATAAAATTCAAGAAAACTTGATCCAGCAAGATATGAATTTGAAACTTGAAAAGAAAAGGTTTTTCCAACCTACCTTTGACAGAATTGCCTACATTGAGAAAACCCAAGAGAAGCAATAGTCTCAGATTGATGAAATTTTGAAGAATCAAGCTTCTCATCAAAATCAACTCAATGAGATCCAATCCTCAGTGGAATTGCTTGTCTCTCTTTTATTACCTGCTGATGCCAAAAAGGGGGAGAAAGTAATTAAGTCCAAATGCAAACCTATTAAGACACTGAAGGGAAAGGATGATGGAAAAGATGATCTGGGAAACTCTGGAATGGGTGGAGGTCATGGTCAAGGTAAAGGTCTTTCATCAAGTAGAACTGAAACTACTAGTCAAATAACAAGTTCTGATACTGGGAGAAGAATAACTTCTGATACTGGTAAAAGGATAAGTTCTGATGAACATCTGGAACTTGATGAGGAGATTTCAAGACAGTTATTTCTGAAAGAAAATCCAGGAATGGACTTTAAGAGTCTAAAGGAAGAAGAAGCTAGACTTAAGTTACAAAAAGTCAACTCCAAATCTGAAGCTTCTATTGTTGAAAAGAAAATTCCTAAGGCTAAAGGCATTGTGATAAAAGAAAGGGTAAATCCTGAGGCAACCAAGGCCAAATCACAAATGCAGATAGATCCAAGGTCCAAGGGCAAAGAAAAAGTTAGTGAACCTGTAAAGGTTTATGTGCCTCCTATGGATGAAGAAATATATGTTGAAGATGCTAATCTTACTCTGGTTTCAAAGAAGATTTCTCAAACAACCTCTGACATGGCTCAAGTTGTTCAGAGTCAAGATATTGTCAGTTCTGATATGACATTGAAGCAAGCAACCTCTAACATAGCTTAAGTTGGCTTGATATCAGAAGATAAGTTAAAGGAAACCTCTGACATTGCTCATGTTAAATCCTCAAAGTTACTCCTACCAGGATTCACTAAAGCTAAACATACTCAACCTTTGAAGACTGCAGTAAGTGGTTTTGAAGCAAGAGTTGTTACAGGAAAGGAAGCAAGAGATAAATCTGGATTGGGTAGTGCTGATGAAAGAAGAGTGCAGAACACAACCAATGATCCAACTTCCTTAAGTGAACTAGGTGTTGGAGCAACTCCTGAAAGATTGAATCAGCTTGAATCTGTACAGATGGTTTATCATACCTTCTTGAAAGAACACATCTTGCTATATTTCATGACAGATGGAAGGGTTTACCATATAAGGGAAAATGCTATACCACTGAAGTATTTTGAGGAACTAAAACATGTTTTATTTTTACTTCAAGTGAAGAACAGATTAACCGAAAGTGCTGTAAATTATTTGAAGACTCAAATTCAAAGACAGAAGAAGCTTTATTCAGTAAAGTCTGACAGCACATACTGTCCCAAGTACAGAGATCACAATGGTGATATTGTCGAGATGAATCCTAACTCTGCTAAGATTATAACTACCTTTCTGGGTTATAAGGCTGTAGAATTCAATCTTGAGTCTGACAAGGCGTATTTGATCAGACTGGATCAGGATATAAGGAAAGCTAAAATAAAAGATCTCAGGGCTGCTATCTTTCAATTTGGTGAAGATACAGTTGAATTGAAGAATGCTAAAAGGAGGATGAATGATGAACTTAAATATGCTGAGAGATGTTTGTTAAAGAACTATCTTAGAACAACTCCTGACATCAAAGAGATCAATAATTGAAGCCAAGTCAAGATCTACAACTGCTCAAATTCTGATGAGTATACAGACTGAAGCTGTTATCGCAAGTTAAAGTTGGTAAAGCTTTAAGGACTGTAAGTTGTAGTTGTCTAGTCAAATTCTCATGCATTTGTACTTAATGTTTTTGACATCATCAAATATCTGTTAAACTTATATATTATGCTAATTTACAAGTTGGGGGAGATTGTTAGATATATTTGATAATGTCATGTCTAATGTGATTTGTGTTTAGTTTTCAGATCTTACCTAAACAGGACAAATCAGTACTTAACTGGAAATCAGTACTTATACTGAAGTCAGAACTTAAGTTATCAGGAGATATTTATCAGGAGATAATATCAGGACTTAAAGGAGACTTTCAGATAAGGAAGGCGACTGATTGAAAGGAAAGAAGATCAAGACAAATGCAAGAAGAGATATGCATGAAGAAGGAATTCTATAAGATATTTTAGGAAGCAGAATTATATTCCATATCAATTAGAGATTATCTTGTAACTGTGTAGTATATAAACACAGACATAGGGTTTACACTATAAGGGTTATCATTATTGAGAATAATATTCATTATAACCCTAGCAGCTCTCATGATATCTGTTCATCACTGAGAGAGGACAGTTCCATATTGTAATAGAGTTTATTATATTGAATAAAGTTTGTTTTCTGTTACTTGAGTTCTTTAATTCGATTTGATTGTGATAAACACTGTATTCAACCCCCTTCTACAGTGTGTGTGACCGAACACATTCTATTCTCAATTTTTCAAATTCAATAAACTGAGACTCTAGCACATTATTCCTCTCACTTAAAAACAAATTGTTTTCTTTGATTTTAGCATTTTCCTTAGTGAGGGACTTAAGTGTAACATGCAAATGATATAATTCTGTAGACATGTCATTTATTGCATCATTACACTCAGCTTTAGATAAATGTGCAAGGTTAGTGGTGATTACCTGATTACTTAAAGAACTTGTCTCTGTTTCATCAGACTTGGCCATTAGGGCTAGATTGACATAGCTGAAATCTTCATCCTCATTTAAACCATCTGTTGCCCATTCATTTTCTTGTGTAATAAAAGCCCTTTCCTTTTGTTTGAGCAAGTCAAAGTACTTCTGTTTATAATCCACAGGCTCAAACTTCTTTTTGCTGGAATCTGACTTTCTACACTCACTGGCAAAGTGCCCTGCCATGCCACATTTGAAACACTTGAATTTTGATTTATCCACCACGTTTCTATTTGGCTTAGTTGCTCCAAAGTTTTTCTTGAACTTGTGCTTGGCAAATCTTCTGGAAAGAAATGCTAGATGTTCATCAATATCATCCATATCATCTTTGTAATATCCGGGATATATCGTGTAAGTATTTCGCTAATAAATAATAAATATATGTATCTGTTCTGTGAATTAATTGTTAAGTGTTAAATATGTTTGGATATTTAAAAATATTATTAATTGAGTATTTCAACTTTTATATGTCCAAAATAAAATATAGATAATTGTCATATCTTCCTAATTATTTTTATGTTGATTTATGAATTTATAAGGATCATATGAAATTTATAAAATCTTTTTCCGGGTATTTAAAATCTATTTTATAAAAATGGGAACCAACCGACGTCATCCGTTGTTACGTTTTTGGAACCCGAAACTCTTCCGGGAACTCCTTCCTAACCTAATTGTAATATTCTGAGCATATTCCATGTTTTGACTTTTTCGATCCGGCGTACGGTTTATCCTGCGCGGGTTCCGGTGCAACATTTTCGATACAATATTCGTTTAGGTAAATCAATAAAACTCATATTTTCGATAAACGGGAGCTTTTTATTAAACTATCCCAATTATCACCTCGTAGTACGTGTAACCAGGCGCTGAGACCAAGACCGCAGTACAAATTGTACTGGTTTGGATAACTGTCCCAAAAACCGATACCGTTTGGACCAGTTTTTATAAATAAACGTACCGTTTTATATCCGGAATGATCCAACGGGATACTAATTTTCTGTAATTATAAATAGCCTTTTACCGTATTTTATTTTGTATCAAAATCATTTGCAGACAGATAATTATATAATTTTCCAGAGAAAAATCTTATATTCATATAATCTTTCGAGAATCAAACAAGGTTTTGGAGGTGTTATTGAATTCAGTTTGGAAAGCTCGAATAACCAATCCGAAGGTTTTGAAGAGCTCTACAAGATTCCGTGATCCATACACCTGCAGAAATCAAGGTTTATTTTCTATATTTTTAATTATTTTCAAATTAATTTTATTAAAAATATGAATTTTTGTTCGAATGATTATTTGTATGATTTGATGCTTGCATGTTGTAGAGCTTGTTTTCCTGATGATTTTGATATATTATATGACTGATTTGGAGTTCAATAACATGCTCAAAATTGAGTTTGATTTTTGAATTTTGAAATTAGGGTTTATAACCCGTATGAATGTTTTCAATTGAAATTCGAGGGTTTTTGATTTAGGGGTTATTAGCTGTTGATTTATAGTGGATTATGTTCCTTATGAAATTTGCAATCGATTGATATATAGCTCGTTAACAGAGGATGTCTGAATCGAAGGGAGTTGTGTTTTGAAACGATGTTCTTGGCCATTTTCCGGCCAGAACAGGGATTATTGTTGTGTTTTGATTGCATGAATCAATTTCTGGTTGCCTGAAGATCATATCTGGAGCTTGTGGTGGGGTGAGGATGTAGGGAATGTATTCTCCGGCCATCCTCGAAGTTTTCCGGCGACGGGGGTGTAAAATTGCACTTTAGCCCCTGTTATTTTGAAAACGATGAAGTTCAATCCCTGAACTTTCCAGAACTTGCAAATTTAGGATTCCTGTTTTAAAAATATTCAAAAATCATATTTCTTATTTATTTTATTATAGAAATTCGTTTTTACTTTCTGAAAATTCCAAAAATTATTATTTTAATTCCAAAAATTATTTTTAGTTCAAAAATAAATCTGAATTAATTAGTTAATTAATTTCAGTTAATTTTTAATCGATTAATTGATCAATTAATTCGAAAATTAATTGATTAATTGATTTAATTAATTATTAATTGATTTTAATTAAGTATTTAATTAGATTTAATTATTTAAAAATGATTTAAAAATTCCAAAAAATAGTTTCGAGCTTTAAAATATTATTCTAAATTATTTTCAAGGCTCGATAATTATTATAAAATTGTTTCGAAGCCAGAATTGGCCAACCGAACCCTGTTTGTTTCTCCAAAATTGATCCAACGACCCGTTTTATTTCTGAAAATTGTTTTAAAAATCATTTTAAGTACCAGAAAGCTTGTTTATGACCCGAGATTTATTTATAAATGATATATTATTGATTATGTGATATGCTATGTGTTATATACGACTTGTTGATTGACTTTCGGTCTGTGTATTCGATATTTACTTGTTTATTGCGTAACTTTTAATCCGTTAATCGGATTTGGGTGAAACGAAGGGTAGATAGAAGTATGTGTTGAATAGAATCGTATGAGTTAAATATTAATAGATGCTTATGATATGTGAGCAGAAGAGGCAAGACGTAGGAAAGGGAAACAGGTAGTTGAGGAGTAAGACAGTGGTGATTGAAAGCAAGTGCAGTATAGTAAGCTAGTACCGGGCAAGTGTTCTGAACTTTCTCGAGATATTATATTGATTGATATTGTTGTTTTACATTGCAAGTGCTTTGAAGCACTGAACCCAAAACCCTGATTCCAGTTATTGATCTTGAGCCGTAAACCTGATTCTTTCTAGACCATTGATTGTTGTATACCCATATACGAACCCCAAATATACAATACTACTCCACAAATACATACAAACTAAATATTAAACACTGAACCAAATTGCTTACACATTCAAACCATTGTATCTTATGCTTTGAAAGACCAAATCCTTGGAACCCTAAAATGTTGATTCTTTTGTTATCCAATTCTTTTACTACCTAACAGGCAAGCTTTGGAAATGCCATATTGACCCTTATATGGATTGGAACAATTTTCATTATTGAATGTCCATTGTTGTTAATGATCATGTTCATGGTTTATTACTGCTTATTCTGTTATTATGGTAGAATTGAATTGTTTTTTTATAAAATTGTGGACCAGATTCGTGGTCAGACCATATAATGGTCAAGTTAGGCCAATGTGTGCTTTGCTCGGGGTTAGTGCGTGACTGATCAGCAGCCTAACCTTGGTTTTTAAAATGAAAATATAATATCCAATTCTAAATCATAATCCATTGTTCACTTGATATCATAACCATATTGACCTGATGATCCTTATTCTCAGTTTTGTCATTGTGACTTGCTAAGCTAGTTAGCTCATTTGTGCGATATTGTTTATGTTATTTTCCAGTTAAGAAGGAACCGGTTGGTACCGAGGATCCCCAGTCCAGTGCGAGAGCTAGGGGTTTAGGTTGATCGAGCTAAGCTAGTAGGCTTCTTTTGAAATAATTTAACTTTGTAAAAGTTTGTAATAATGTTTAATACTCAGTTCTGAGTTAGATAATTGGGATTTGAACGATTTGTAATATAAGTAAGTGTGGTTGGCTTGTGTGCATACTTTAACCTGTTGCGATCCGTGGTAGTTGGTATATAGGGTCACTGCATATTATTATTATCTTTATTATTATTATAAGTAGGTTATAAATAAGGTGTGTGTGTGTGGACCCCAAACTTCTGACCCGGGTTTGGAGGGTGCCACAGGTTTGGTATCAGAGCTACAGGTTATAAGTCACTGACACAAGCCTAGGTTGATGGGAATGGGTAGAGGGTTAGGATTAGAAGTAAGGAATAGAAAGATAGAACGTCGAGAGGTTGAGTACTTCGGTATAACAGGTATTAGTATAATTTGCGTCGTAGTTCGAGATTCTTATATTACGATATGATTTCAGATAACAGCGATGGCCGACTCTTTTATCCCCGTATCAGCTGACCACTCAGAGCCTTTAGTTGGAGTACCGTCTTCGGACCCACATCATGTTGTTCCATCAGTATTGGCTATTCTACCTCCACCTGTGTTGCAGCCCGTACCACTGCAAGCCATTCCCCCCCAGGCATAAGGCCACCTATCAGAGGTGTTAGTGTATACTGAAAATATTTATTTGAAGTATGTACATTTATTTCTGGCCAGTTTATTTGAGAATCATTTGAATGTTTACATGTTGTCTAATATTATATATTGTGAACAATCTAGTATCAAATGGGATACAGAATATTAGATTGTTAAATACGGTTATATAATATAATAAGGTTCACAACACAGGTGGTGTTGGACAATCCACTGGTATGGCTGTAGTATTATTTAGATTAGTTTATATTGACTAATAAATAATACTAGTATACTTTGTGTATATTGAACAAGATCAAATTTAGAATTGTTCCCTTAATACTGATTAAGAAGGAGAACTAAGATTCTATGTTATTATTAATGCTTAGGTTCTTAATCCGGAAATAGTAATTGACACGTGTATATTATTTACATGCTTTGATTTATATATGAAATAATTCTTTTGAATTTTATCATTATATTTTGGGTGATTGAATTATATACATGGTGGATATTATTTATTAAAGGAATCCATGTCCTGATAATATTTGGGTTAATGATGTCCCCTTGAAAGCTCAAAATGATTTAATTATGTGAAACCCTGTAGGTGGAATTTATTCTGGCATAATTAAATAAAGGTTGAGTGGATGATCAAGGATAAAAGATATTAAATAAATAAATTATCAGTAATTTATTTAATTAATGGACATATGATATTTTAAACATGGGGAATTTAATAAGCAAATAATATTGGAACCGAATTAATTAAATTACGGTATTAGGAAAGGTAGTGCAAATATTAATTCTTTAGTGGATTGAATTAATATTTAATTACATTGGGCTAGGCTCAAGATGTAATTAGAAGGCCCAACCTAATTATCCATGGTCCCTATTGTAGCCTATATATATATTCTTATTCTCTTCTTGCTTGGCAATGGTGTGAAAACATATTGTAGCCACCAAGGAGCAAGAAGAGAGGATAACTTGAGAAGACGGAGGCCACACTTCGCTCAAGGGAATTTGGGAATACAATAGAAGAGCGTGGAATCAACCATTAACAAGGTAATCCTCTTTTCGTAATCTTTATCGTAAAACGTAGTAACACCCTAAGTCCGTGGTTCCCAACAATTGGTATCAGAGCCTGGTAATGGGTTCTACGTTTTATGATATAATGTCCATGTCGTAATTATATATGCGTGTATATAGTGTTTTGCTTATATTGGTTTTGATGCAGGTTGTTAATCCACTATTATGGCCATGTATATTTTAATTATGTGTTTGGATCCCACGTGGTTTAATCGTGGTTAATTTTTGTTTTGGTTTCCACGTGGTTTAATCGTGGTTGTAATTTACACGAGGGTTGATCGTGTTAGAATAGATTTTACAAAATTAGTTTTGTATTAGATCTATTTTTTTTGTAATTGTTCCGGGTATTTTGTAATAGTTATGTGCGATCGGAAATCAATTCCGGTAATTTTTTGTTCCGCTGTGCGATTACAAGGGGCTGCTGTTGATGTTTGGATCGAACAAAATCAAAACAAAACTCACAGAAAAGCAACAGGCACGCGCGCGCTGCGGGCGCTGCGGCAGCTGGGGCTGCTGGGGCCGCTGCGGCAGCTGGGCCTGCTAGGGTTGCTGGGGCTGCTGGGGCTGCTGGGGGCGTCGGGGCGCGCTTGGGGCAGATTTTTTTTTAGAGCTGGATTTTTTTTTCAAGGGCCATAATAGTGGAAAATTTATTTTAATTTTTTCCATTAAATTTTAATTATTGCTTTAATTTATTGATTATGTGTGTCGTTAATTATGTGTGTAATTCTTTTAAAATTGCATGTTTAACTTAATTAGGACGACATGGACATAAATTTTATTTATTGCTTTAATTAAATGTTATATGTTGCTAAAATTATGTGTGTGTTTTGAATGCATGATTAGACATAATTATAACAACATAGGGCCCCATTTAATTTTAAAATTCCTCAATTTTAATAAAAAAATTCTAAGTGGGAGAGGGAATTAATATGAAATTAAATCCCATGGTCTCCATTATTGGTTGTAGTTAATTTAACATAAAGACGAATATAAATTATATATACGTCACCCATCGTGGCATGTAATTTATGATGTCTAGAATGTTATAGAAATTACTAGAACAAACTTCTTAAATTAATAAATTTTGAAAGGAATAAATACGAATTTTCTTTATTTCTGATTTGGGGCGATTTTGTCAAAAACGGGTTATCAAACTTGTAAGGCTGTGGGTTTTAAGCGAGACCGATGTGACTCCTCCACTACCTGGAAATCAAACCATTGATGAATATTGAATTGAAGTATTCTATTCAAGGCAAAATTATGAATATTGGAAGGTATACACGCCACCCATCGTGGAGTACCAAGTTCCATAGATTTCAAATAATTTAAGATTTGATGATGGTATACACTTAGCTATGAAAAATAATATAGTCCACCCCAACGTGGCATATTGTTTAGTAATAGGACCGAAGTAACATTTAAACAAAATTAGATGGTATACATGTCACATATCGTGGCGTACCAGAAGCTTATGGTGTTTATATGTTAGTGCATTAAATTTTAATAATTGTTAGAGGAATCAATAGATCTTAATAATTAATGCACCCTTATTTATGTGATGTTTTTATGCCTGATTCTCAGGATAAAATGGGTTTTAATCCACTATTCACCATACTTAAGGATAACAAACTTATCGGACCTAACTATATTGAATGGAAACGAAATTTGGACATTGTGTTGACTGCTGAGGAGTACAAGTTTTGCACTTATGAACCCAAGCCTGAACAGCCTGCTATTGATGCTCCTGAAGATGAGAAAGAGTATTATAAACGGTGGATTAAGGCTGATGAAATGTCGCGATGTTACATTCTGGCAGCAATGTCGGGTGTTTTGCAACATCAGCATCAGTCTATGGCCACTGCTTCGGATATGCTCTTTAATCTCAAGGAACTTTTTGGAGATCAGAATAGGGCTGCTAGGCAAGTAGCCATGAAGGCTTTAATGAACACTCAGATGGCTGAAGGCACACCTGTAAGGGATCATGTTCTCAAGATGATGTCTCATCTGAATGAAATAGAGATCCTTGGTGCTGAACTTGACGGGGTAACCCAGATTGACATTATCCTTATAAGCTTGTCGAAGAGTTTTGAGCAGTTCCGCTTGAATTACAACATGAACAAGAGGGAGTATAGTCTCGCGGAACTGTTGACAGAACTTCAGGCAGCTGAAGGATTATTTCGGCAGAGTGTTCAAGTGAATGTGGCTGAGAAAGGTTCTTCCTCTAAGCCGAAAGGTATTAAGAAGAAGAAAAAGGCTCAGACACAGAAAGCTGTGAAGGCAGTGGGAGTTCAGGGTGGTGTGAAAAAGCCTAAGGGAAAGTGCTTCAGATGCAAACAGTCAGGTCACTGGAAACAGGATTGTCCTCTTCCTAAGAAGACAAACAATACTGATATGCCTCTTTCTCTAGTTACAGAAACATTTATAGCGGCTATATCTACGAGCACTTGGTGTGTAGATACAGGAGCCACTGATCATGTTTGTAATTCTATGCAGGGGTTCCAACTATCCAGAATGCTTAGAGATGGTGAGATGTACGTGTTCATGGGAGATGCTACGAAAGTAGCAGTAGTTGCAGTAGGAGTTATTCATTTATCTTTTGGTTCTGATAGGATTTTGGTTTTGAACAATTGTCTTTATGTACCTTCTTTTAGAAGGAATTTAATTTCGGTTTCTAAACTTGCTTTGGATGGTTATAATGTTTGTTTGGATTGTAATGTTTCTATTATGATGAATAAATGAATTATATGTTCTGGTACATTGCAAGATAATTTGTATATAATTAATCCTAGTCAACCTGCACTGCAACTGCAATTTAGGGAATTGAACAACACATCTTCTAACTCTACTAAAAGAAAGGAACCTTCTAGTTTGAACCAAACACATCTTTGGCACTTGAGATTAGGTCATATTTACTTGAGGAGGATTCAAAGACTGGTAGTAGACGGGACTTTAAGCTCATTGGCAGTGGAGCCATTTCCAGTTTGTGAATCCTGCTTGGAAGGTAAAATGACTAATAGGCCTTTCAAGGCAAAAGGGAATAGAGCCAAACAACTGTTAGAATTGGTTCACTCTGATTTATGTGGACCCATGAATATCCAAGAAAGAGGTGGTTATGAATATTTCGTCACTTTCATTGATGATTATTCTAGATATGGGAACGTTTATTTGTTGCACCGTAAGTCTGAGTGCTTTGATAAGTTCAAAGAGTACAAAGCTAAAACGGAGAAGCGACTTAATAAAAGTATCAAGTCACTACGATCAGATTGTGGTGGCGAATACTTGCTTGGAGAATTTAGGGAATATTTATCAGAAAATGGGATAGAATCCCAGTTAACTGCACCAGGCACACCCCAGCAGAACGGTGTAGCAGAGAGAAGGAACCAGACTCTTTTAGAGAGTGTTAGATCGATGATGAGTTATTCGGATTTACCCAAGTCATTTTGGGGACATGCCTTAGAGACAGCAGCTTATCTTCTGAACTTAGTACCTTCTAAGTCGGTTCCTAAACCCCCTTAGAATTGTGGACCGGGGATAAACCGAGTCTAAGACATATTCGAATATGGGGTTGTCCACACATGTGCTGAACAAGAACGCGACTAAGTTAGAATCTCGTACAGAAGTAAGGTTGTTTATAGGCTACCCCATGGGAACGAAAGGATATTTATTTTATAGTCCGAAGAATCGGGATGTCATTGTTAGCACCAATGCAAGATTCTTGGAGGAGGACTATATAATGAATCACAAACCCATGAGTAGTGTCATTTTAGAGGAACTAGTGGGAGGGACAAATAATACCCATGAAGCTGTAGTACAAGTAGAACAACCACAACATAATGTACAACCTGTCACTAATACCGCACCAGTGCCTCGTCGTAGTGGGAGGGTTGTTCAACAGCCTGTTAGATTCATGTTTTTGGGAGAGTCTTCAGACTTGGTCCCTGGTGAACATGATGATCATCCCCGTACATACGAAGAGGCAGTACAAGACAAAGATACAGATCTTTGGCAAAAGGTGATGGAATCTGAGATATAATCAATGTATTCTAATCAGGTCTGGGAGCTCGTGGAACCACCCAAAGGTATAAAACCTATTGGATGTAAGTGGATCTACAAGAAAAAGAGGGGATTAGATAAAAAGGTGAAAGCCTGGAAAGTAAGACTTGTTGCGAAAGGGTATACTCAGAAAGAAGGTATCGATTATGAGGAAACCTTTTCACCGGTAGTCATGCTTAAGTCAATCCGTATTCTTTTATCTATAGCAGCTCATCTCGATTATGAGATTTGGCAAATGGATGTCAAGACAGCTTTTCTTAATGGAAGTCTTGAAGAAACCATCTATATGCAGCAACCAAAAGGATTCATTAAGGAAGGCCAAGAGCATCTGGTATGTAAGCTTAAGAGGTCTATTTATGGACTTAAACAAGCTTCTAGAGACTGGAATATTCATTTTGATCAGGCAGTCCAGTCATATGGATTTGATCAAAGTCCAAGCGAATCGTGCGTGTATAAGAGAAGTGAAGGTAATGCAGTGGTTTTTCTAGTACTATATATAGATGATATTTTACTCATTGGAAATAATGTTGAGATGTTGTCATCAGTAAAGGCATGGTTGTTCAAACAATTTGACATGAAGGACTTGGTGAAGCGGCATACATCCTTGGGATCAAAGTTATAAGGGATCGCAAGAAAAGGATGTTGGCTTTATCTCAAGAGCCCTACATTGATGAAGTATTAGCTCGTTTTAACATGCAGAACTCCAAGAAAGGTTTTTTACCTTTTAAGCATGGAGTTGCTCTATCTAAGAAGCAATGTCCTTCGACACCTAAGGATATAGAGAACATGAAAGCAGTTCCTTATGCTTCAGCATGTGGAAGCTTAATGTATGCTATGTTATGTACGAGGCCTGACATCTGCTTTGCTGTAGGCATGGTTAGTAGATATCAGTCGAACCCAGGTCAGGAACATTGGAGTGCAGTAAAAACTATACTCAAGTACCTGAGAAGGACTAAGGAGTATATGTTAATTTACAAGGCCTCAGATCTATTTCCTTTGGGATATACTGATTCAGATTTCCAATCAGATAGGGATAAGAGGAAATCAACCTCGGGATATGTTTTTACTTTGGGAGGTGGAGCCGTTATATGGAGGAGTGTAAAGCAGAAATGCATTGCAGACTCCACCATGGAGGCCGAGTATGTGGCGGCCTCTGAGGCTGCGAAGGAGGCTGTATGGTTCAGGAACTTCCTTTTGGACTTAGATGTGGTACCTAATTTGCCTAGGAGCTTGACGGTGTATTGTGATAACACTGGTGCTGTGGCAAATTCAAAGGAACCGCGAGACCACAAAGCAGCTAAATATATTGAACGTAAGTATCATCTCATACGAGGAATCGTAAAGCGAGGGGTTATAGTTGTGGCTCACATATCATCAGAAGATAACCGAGCAGATCCTTTCACAAAGAGTTTGCCAACCAAGGATTTTGACAAGCATGTGGAAGCGATAGGAGTCAGATGGATGGACACATAGATTTTTATGTAATAGTGGATTAAATAAACACTGATGTACACATAGAATATTTTGAGTATAAGTGGGAGATTGTTAGTGTATACTGAAAATATTTATTTGAAGTATGTACATTTATTTCTGGCCAGTTTATTTGAGAATCATTTGAATGTTTACATGTTGTCTAATATTATATATTGTGAACAATCTAGTATCAAATGGGATACATAATATTAGATTGTTAAATATGGTTATATAAAATAATAAGGTTCACATCACAGATGGTGTTGGACAATCGACTGGTATGGCTGTAGTATTATTTAGATTAGTTTATATTGACTAATAAATAATACTAGTATACTTTGTGTATATTGAACATGATCAAATTTAGAATTGTTCCCTTAATACTGATTAAGAAGGAGAACTAAGATTCTATGTTATTATTAATGCTTAGGTTCTTAATCCGGAAATAGTAATTGACACGTGTATATTATTTACATGCTTTGATTTATATATGAAATAATTCTTTTGAATTATATCATTATATTTTGGGTGATGGAATTATATACATGGTGGATATTATTTATTGAAGGAATCCATGTCCTGATAATATTCGGGTTAATGATGTCCCCTTGAAAGCTCAAAAAGATTTAATTATGTGAAACCCTGCAGGTGGAATTTATTCTGGCATAATGAAATAAAGGTTGAGTGGATGATCAAGGATAAAAGATATTAATTAAATAAATTATCAGTAATTTATTTAATTAATGGACATATGATATTTTAAACATGGGGAATTTAATAAGCAAATAATATTGGAACCAAATTAATTAATTTACGGTATTAGGAAAGGTAGTGCAAATATTAATTCTTTAGTGGATTGAATTAATATTTAATTACATTGGGCTAGGCTCAAGATGTAATTAGAAGGCCCAACCTAATTATCCATGGTCCCTATTGTAGCCTATATATATTCTTATTCTCTTCTTTCTTGGCAATGGTGTGAAAACATATTGTAGCCACTAAGGAGCAAGAAGAGAGGATAACTTGAGAAGACGGAGGCCACACTTCGCTCAAGGGAATTTGGGAATACAATAGAAGAGCGTTGAATCAACCATTAACAAGGTAATCCTCTTTTCGTAATCTTTATCGTAAAACGTAGTAACACCCTAAGTCCGTGGTTCCCAACAAGAGGACCCTCACCAGCTGATTCAGGCTTTACTAGTCACTCAGTTACAGGAGTACCTTTCCAGTTCTCTTCCTATCATGTCCCATATCATCAATTTGAGGCTTGCCTTATGGAGCAGCGATTCCTATAGGGTCAGATTCAGGAGTTATTGCATATTATGCGTACTAGAGAGGTTGGGAGTGGTGAGAGGCGACTCAGAGAGAGGCTCCAGGCGTTTCGTAGAGCAGCTGCGGTGAGGATTGCTGAGGCTACACATGAGGACATCACCCCTGATTTCCTAGTGGAGTGGGCTAAGTGGGTGCTAGAGGAGCTTGAGGAGATTGGAGGTCCATATTTTCCATGAGTCAGAGACCCAGAGATGGAGATGCTGAGCAGTGTTGTGATGCTTATGTAGTATGTACAGTAGTGTGTAGTGTGTCTCAGTAGACTTTTGAGTTGTATTTATAGACTAGCTATGCTGACTAGTGAGTGGGTTGTTGTACCCTTTTTGCTTTTACTTTCAAAGTTTCTTTACGCTGGTACTACCCAAAACTTTTGATCTATATATATCAGCACCTTTCCTTTCTAGTATTGTCATTCATTTTACTGCACCTATTTTACTTTCCCTTATTTATTGCACCAGTTATACCCATGTGATACCATGTACCCTGTTTTCCATAACTGTTTATATTCTGTAAAGAAGCATGCAATTTACTTAGTTATAACTGTTTTCAAAAAAGAAATATTTCTGCTTTACAAAATTTTTCTTTTCTGCAAAGAATTTGGTTTAAAAGCAAAATAAGTTGTTTGATTCTTTACAGAAAATGCCTCTCAGAAGAAATACCCGCACCAACACCCAGAATGAAGAAACCAACAACAAAAATAATAACAACCAAGATGATACAAATCAGAATGCAAACCCAGGACCCATAGACCCAGCAATAGCCTAGATTCTTCAAATCTTGGCCCAACAAACAGTTCACCTGGCACAACAACAACAAAGACAGACCAATTCCCAGGTAACTTTTAAAACTTTTCAGGCAGTAAACCCACCAGAATTTAAGGGTTCCTTAGAACCGATTGAAGCTAATGTTTGGTTAAAGGAGATAGAGAAGGCATTTGCCTTAGTAAAAGTAAAGGATGAACAGAAGGTTGAGTTTGTAAGTTACTATTTGAAGAATGAGGCCACCTACTGGTGGGAAATGGTGAAGATATTGGAAGTTACAGATGTTATTACTTGGGAAAGGTTTAAATTTTTGTTTTTAGAAAAGTATTTCCCTCAGTTTATCCAGGATCAGATGGAGTTGAAGTTTTTAGAACTAAAGCAAGGAAACATGTCAGCGACAGATTATGAGAGCAAGTTTGAGGAATTGTCAAGGTATGTGCCATCGTATGTGGATACTGACAGGAAGAAGGCTAAAAGATTCCAGCAAGGTTTGAAACCATGGATCAGAGGGAAGGTAGCCATTTTTGAATTAGATACTTACACAGGAGTTGTACAGAAGGCTATGATCGCAGAGACAGAGAGTGAGATGTCACAGAAGGAGAAAGAAAGCAAGAAAAGGAAATTTGAAGGGAATGAAGGTCAGTCACAACCAGGGAAGTTTCCAAATTTTAAGAAGGGCAAGTTTCAGCCAGGGAGGAATTTTAATTTCAGGAGACAAAATGCAAGCGACGGAAGCCAGGGCAACTGTCTAGTTAATACGAACCAGCCAAATCAGTTGAGATTAACTTTTCCATATTGTCAAGTATATGGGAAGAAGCATGGGGGAGTTTGTAACAAGTTGAATATAATTTGTTTCAAGTGCAATCAGAAAGGGCACTATTCAAGGGAGTGCCGAAATCAGCCAGCAAGAGAGCCAGCAAATAAGGATCAGTCTATCCGGAATCCAGCAGTGAAGGTTCCAGCCATTGGATTTACGTGCTTTAAATATGGAAAGCCTGGACATATAGCCAGGGATTGCAAGACACCAGCCCCGGTCAGTAATGCATTGAGGATTATGGGATGTACCCCGGCAGTAAATGAGACTCCAAGGGCTAGAGTTTTTGACATGTTTGTGAAGGATGCTATCCAGGATACGGATGTCGTGGCAGGTAGGCTTAATATGAATTCTTTATGTGCCAAAGTGTTAATAGATTCGGGAGCAACTCGATCGTTTGTTTCACAAGATTTTGTTAGTAAGTTAAATTGTTCAGTTGAGTATTTAAATGAAATAATGACTGTGGAATTAGCAAATCAAGAACGAATATCTGTTAATCAAGTTTGTGGGAATTATGAGATTGAGATTTCTGGTAGTAAGTTTTGTGTAGATTTGATACCATTTTAGTTAGGAGAATTTGACATTATCTTAGGAATGGATTGGTTATCTAAGCACGATGCCCAGATAGATTGTCGAAATAAGAAGGTAATGGTGAAGACGCCAGATGAAAGAATAGTAACGTTCAAGGGCCAGAAACAAGTAAAGAAATTCTTAACGATGATTCAAGCCAAGAAGTTACTATGGCAAGGATGCGAACATTTCGTGGCATATGTGATTGATAGGAGTCAGGAGCCAGCGAAACCTGAAGATATTCCAGTAGTGAATGAATTTCCAGACGTGTTTCCCGATGAGTTACCAGGACTTCCTCCAGATAGAGAAATTGAGTTTGCAATCGATTTAGCACCTGGAACAGAACCAGTATCCAAGGCCCCGTACAGAATGGCGCCCGTTGAAATGAAAGAGCTAGCGAAGCAATTGCAAGAATTATTAGAGAAAGGAGTAATCAGACCCAGTATATCCCTGTGGGGAGCCCCGGTATTATTTGTCAAAAAGAAAGATGGAAGCATGAGACTGTGTATCGACTATAGGGAGCTTAATAAGCTTACAATTAAGAACAAGTATCTGTTACCCAGAATTGATGATTTGTTTGATCAACTAAAGGGAGCCAAGTATTTCTCCAAGATTGATTTAAGATCGGGATATCATCAACTGAAGATTAAGCCGGAAGATATACCAAAGACAGCTTTCAGAACAAGGTATGGACATTATGAATATTTAGTAATGTCTTTTGGATTGACCAATGCCCCGACAACGTTTATGGACCTGATGAATAGAATTTTCAAGGAGTATCTGGACAAGTTCGTTATTATGTTTATAGACGATATTTTAATTTATTCAAAGGCGGAAGGGGATAATGCGGAACATTTGAGAACAGTTTTGGAGATTTTAAGGAAAAAGAAGTTATATGCTAAATTCTCGAAGTGTGAGTTTTGGCTACAGGAAGTTCAGTTCTTAGGACACATAGTCAGTAATGAAGGGATCAAAGTGGACCCATCAAAGATCGAGGCAATTACAAACTGGGAAAGACCGAGAACACCCACCGAGGTAAGAAGTTTTTGGGATAAGCAGGATATTATCGTCGATTCGTTCAAAATTTTTCAAGGATTGCAACACCATTGATAAAGCTTACACGGAAGAATGAAAAGTTTATATGGAACGACTAGTGCGAAGAAAGTTTACAGAAATTGAAGCAACGATTAATCACATCACCTATTTTGTCACTTCCAGATGATCAAGAGAATTTTGTAATTTATAGCGATGCTTCTCACAAAGGACTAGGATGTGTTCTATTGCAACACGATAAGGTGATTGTGTATGCGTCAAGGCAATTGAAACCACATGAACAGAAATATCCTACTCATGATTTAGAGCTAGCAGCCATAGTTTATGCTTTGAAAATTTGGAGACATTATCTATATGGAGAAAAGTGCGAGATTTTCACGGATCATAAAAGCTTAAAGTACATATTCACACAGATTGAACTTAATATGAGGCAAAGGAGATGGTTAGAATTGATCAAGGATTACGACTGTTCAATTAGTTATCATCCCGATAAAGTGAACGTTGTAGCAGACGCGTTAAGTCGGAAGGAAAAGTTAAATATGTTATCAGTACCTGAAGAGATATATAAGGAATTTCAGAAACTGGAATTGGAAATTAAAGTTTGCAGGCCTAATGAAGCAAAAGTGTACAATATGACTTTTCAGCCGGAGTTGCTAAAGAAAATAAAGAAGTGTCAAGAAGATGTAATGAATCAAGATATAAATCGTTTGGTAGGTGAGGAATTGTGCACGCAGAAGGATGATCAAGGTATTCTTAGGTTTTCTTCAAGAATTTGGATTCCACCGGTGACGGAGCTGAAGAATGAAATTTTACAGGAAGCACATAATTCGAGGTATTCAATCCATCCAGGGAGTACCAAAATGTACCGAGATTTAAAGGAGAATTATTGGTGGCCAGATATGAAGAGGGAGATTGCGGAATGGGTTAGAAGATGTTATACATGTCAGAGAGTTAAAGTAGAACATCAGAGACCAAATGGATTGCTATAGCCTTTAGAGATTCCATAGTGGAAGTGGGAACATATTGCCATGGATTTCATAGTTGGATTACCAAGGACAAGGGCTAATCATGATGCCATTTGGGTTATAGTGGATAGACTTACCAAGTTAGCTCATTTTCTGCCTATAAATGAAAGATTTGCACTCGACAAATTGGTTCATATGTACCTGAAGGAAATTGTAGTTCGTCATGGAGTTCCTGTGTCTATCGTATCTGATCGAGACCCAAGATTTAATTCAAGATTTTGGAAAAGTTTTCAAGAATGTTTGGGAACGAGATTGAATATAAGTACGGCTTATCACCCCCAGACGGACGGCCAAAGTGAAAGAACGATTCAAACAATCGAGGACATGTTACGTGTTTGTGCTATTGATTTTAAAGGAAGTTGGGATGAGCATTTACCTCTCATAGAGTTTGCTTATAACAACAGTTATCACGCCAGTATTGGGATGCCACCCTATGAAGCCCTTTATGGATGCAAATGTAGATCTCCAGTATACTGGGACGAGGTAGGAGAACGTAAAATACTTGGACCTGAATTGGTGCAGCAGACAAAGAAAGTTGTTGAAATAATCCAGAAAAGATTGATAACAGCACAAGACCGTCAAAGGAAATATGCAGACCAGTCAAGGAAAGATATGGAATTCGAAGAAGGAAACTTGGTATTACTAAAAGTATCACCGTGGAAGGGACTAAGGAGGTTTGGAAAGAAAGGAAAGCTGAGCCCAAGATATGTCGAACCTTTTGAAATTCTAAAGCACATTGGTAAAGTAGCTTACGAATTGGCGTTACCTCCGCACATGAAGCATATTCACAATGTTTTTCACGTATCAATGCTTAAGAAATATAATCCAGACTCCAGGCATGTAATAGAATATGAGCCAATAGAGCTTCAGGCAGATTTGTCATATGTAGAGAGTCCGATAGAGATTTTAGAGGAAAGAGAAAAGGTATTAAGAAATAAAGTTGTAAAGCTAGTAAGAGTATTATGGAGAAACCCAAAGGTTGAAGAGTCAACCTGGGAATTGGAAAGTGATATGAGAGAAAAGTACCCTCATTTGTTTTCTTAGAAGATTCTGAGGACACAATCCTTTTAAGGGGGGAAGGATGTAATATCCGGGATATATCGTGTAAGTATTTTGCTAATAAATAATTAATATATGTATCTGTTCTGTGAATTAATTGTTAAGTGTTAAATATGTTTGGATATTTAAAAATATTATTAATTGAGTATTTTAACTTTTATATGTCCAAAATAAAATATAGATAATTGTCATATCTTCCTAATTATTTTTATGTTGATTTATGAATTTATAAGGGATCATAAGAAATTTATAAAATCTTTTTCCGGGTATTTAAAATCTATTTTATAAAAACGGGAACCAACTGACGTCATCCGTTGTTACATTTTTGGAACCCGAAACTCTTCCGAGAACTCCCTTCCTAACCTAATTGTAATATTCCGAGCATATTCCATGTTTCGACTTTTTCGATCCGGCATACGGTTTATCCTGTGCGGGTCCTGGCGCAACATTTTCGATACAATATTCGTTTCGGTAAATCAATAAAACTCGTTTTTTTGATAAACGGGAGCTTTTTATTAAACTATCCCAATTATCACCTCGTAGTACGTGTAACCAGGTGCTGAGACCAAGACCGCAGTACAAATTGTACTGGTTTGGATAACTGTCCCAAAAACCAATACCGTTTGGATCAGTTTTTACAAATAAACGTACCGTTTTATATCCGGAATGATCCAACGGGATACTAATTTTCCGTAATTATAAATAGCCTTTTACTGTATTTTATTTCGTATTAAAATCATTTGCAGACAGATAATTATATAATTTTCCAGAGAAAAACCTTATATTCATATAATCTTTCGAGAATCAAACAAGCTTTTGGAGGTGTTATTGAATTCAGTTTGGAAAGCTCGAGTAACCAATCTGAAGGTTTTGAAGAGCTCTACCAGATTCTGTGTGGCGCCCTCCAAACCCAGGTCAGAAGTTTGGGGTCCACACACACACCTTATTTATAACCTGCTTATAACAATAATAAAGATAATAATAATATGCAGTGACCCTACTTACCACTACCACGGACCGCAACAGGTTAAAGTATGCACTCAAGCCGAACACACACTTATATTACAAACCGTTCAAACCCCAACTATCCAAACTCAGAACTGAGTATTAAATATTATTACAAACTTTTACAAACTTATATTATCCCAAAAGAAGCCTATTAGCTCAGCTCGATCAACCTGAACCCCTAGCTCTCGCGCTGGACTGGGGATCCTCGTTACCAACCTGTTCCTTCTTAACTGGAAAAGAACATAAACAACATCGCACAAATGAGCTAACTAGCTCAGCAAGTCACAATGACAAAACTGAGAATAATTATCATCAGGTGAAAATGGTTAGGATATCAAGTGAACAATGAATTATGATTTAGAATTGGACATTATACTTTCATTTTAAAAACCAAGGTTAGGCTGCTGATCAGTCACGCACTAATCCCGAGCAAAGCACACAACATTGCTCTAACTACTGGATCCAAGGCACACATTGGCCTAACTTGACCATTATATGGTCTGACCACGAATCTGGTCCATAATTTTATAAAAACAATCCAATTCTAACATAATAACAGAATAAACAATAATAAACAATAAACAGGATCATTAACAATATTGGATGTTTTATAATGAAATGGTTTCTGTGTTCATGAGGATCAATTTGGCATTTTCAAAGCTTAACTATTGGGTAATGAAAGAATTGGATAACAAAGGAATCAGTGTTTCAAGGTTTCAAGTATTTTGCCTTTCAAAGCATATGATACAATGGTTTGAGTGTGTAGATAATTCGATTCAGTGTTCGGTATTTAGTTTGTATGTATTTGTAGAGTAGTATCGTGTGCTTGAGGTTCGTATTCGGGTATGCAATAATCAATGTCTTAGAAAGAATAAGGTTTACGGCTCAAGATCAAAACTGGAATCAGGGTTTGGGTTTTAGTGCTTCAAAGCACTTGCAATTTAGAACAGGACTATCAATCACTACAATATCTCGAGAAAGTTCAGAACACTTGCCTGGTGTTAGCTTACTACACTGTACTCGCTTCCAATCTCAACCGCCTTACTCCTCAACTACCTGTTTCCCTTTCCTACGTTTTGCCTCTTCTGCTCACATATCATAAGCATCTATCAATAATCAACTCATACGATTATATTCAACACATACTTCTATCTACCCTTCGTTTCACCCAAATCTGATTAACGGATTGAAAGTTATGCAATAACAAGTACACATCGAATATAGAGACCGACAGTCAACCAACAAATTACATATAACACATAATACGTCACATAATCAATGACATATCATTTATAAAGAAGTTTTGGGTCATAAATAGGCTTTCTGGTATTTAAAATGATTTTTAAAACATTTTTCGGAATTAAAACGGGTCGTTGGATCAATTTCGGGTTAATAAACAGGGTTCAGTTAGCCAATTCTGACTCCAAAACAATTTTATAATAATCATCGAGCCTTGGAAATAATTTAGAATAATATTTTTAACCTCGAAACTATTTTTCGAAATTTTTAAATCATTTTTAAATAGTTAAATCTAATTAAATAATTAACTAAAATCAATTAATAATTAATTATATCAATTAATCAATTAATTTTCGAATTAATTGACCAATTAATCAATTAAAAATTAACTGAAATTAATTAACTAAATAATTCAGATTTATTTTTGAATTAAAAATGATTTGAGATACCCTGTTTTTGATCTTGATAAACTGTTATTGATAAGCTTACTGATTCAACCTTTTGGTAACCTGTCCTTTCTGTTCAAGTTATTTGTTAAGCCATGAATTGTTTTGAACCCTATAATTACCTTGACGAACCCTTTTTAATGATACCTTATTTCTTGATAACCCTATTGATCCTTGAAACGGATATTGATCCTTTTGATTTAATTACCTTGTTATCCCTGATTCAGAATCCTTAGAGTTGTTCCTTTCTTGTCTTTGAATCACTTCCTTAACTTTGTTTTCTTGAAATTTGACTTAAGAATGAGTTTGGACTCGAAAGAGTCTGAATGATTTCATATTCTTGGTAATGATAAAATGAATTTAGAAAAACCTACTTTTTCCAACTCAAGGTTTTCCAAACGAATTCCTAATGGATTGGATTGGGACGTAAGAGGCTAGTGGGACTAGTCCAGTCATAGTAAGAGGCTAGCGGGGATGGTCCAATTTAAGGCTAAAATTATGCCGATTGGTACCTTAAAGACCGAATGGAGGTCGGTACGGGATGAACACCCGTATTATAATGAAATGGAAAGATAAAGTGATCCAATCAAGGGTTCTATATTGATTATTTAAAATGGAACTGAAACATCCTGTTTAGTAATTGATTCTTGAAAATGAAAATGGTTTATATCACTTTGAAAAGAGTTGATTGTGATATTGTGAAGATTAAAGCTCGTGAACCCTGATCTTAATCTGTTGATAATATAATTGGTTTCATATAGTGAAATACTGTTGCTTTCCTTTCTGAAAGATCTGTTCTGATCCTTTACTGATTTGTGATGAATGTCGGCTTTCACCCTGCTTTGAGCCTTGTTCCTTGAAAGCCCCACATTTTTCCTTCATAACCCTTCCTTACCCCAAAAGATGGAAATCTGCCACCTAGAACAAATAAAGTAGAATGCCCTGAGATTGGTAAAGTATATTGTGGATTTGATACCGTATAACTGATTTATAGTTACTTGCTGAGTTTTATACTCATATGTTTTATTTCAATCTAACCATGGCAGTTAAGAAAAAAGATGGCCCGGCTTAGGCGCACTGCTCGTAAGAGCGTACCTGGTGGTCCCTATCGTGTTGAGGACTTCCGGTTGCCAGAGCAGGTAGTGGTATTTCTGAGTGAGCAAGCGCTTAGCCAGAGAATTGTAAAGATACAATGGGTTATCTGTCGGTTCCAAGTCGGAATCGATTATGTTTATTTAATATTATTTTAGGGTTGTAAGTTATATTTTATGATTGGTAGTTGTAATCTTGTCGCATACTTTATCCTGTTTGATCCTGTTAGTAGTTAATCGGGGTTTATGCTTATTTAATTAATAGATTAAAGGTGTGTGGGTCCTCATTTCCTAACCCCGAGATTGAGGACATCACAAGTTGTTATCAGAGCTACAGGATCTAGTCCCTGAGACAAGTTAGGAATAAAAAGGGGTATTTTGGGTATATATGTATATCGCGAGAGAGTTCGACTCATATAGAGTTGAGTTAGACTATTAGGTATAGTCTAAGGAAAGTGTGTAATAGTGAAGTGGAAACTAGAGTTAGGGTGTGAGTTAGCTGGAAGCTTTATTTAACCCTAACATTGTTTCTTGGTTGCTGTTTTGTGTTTTCTCTCAGGATCCCAGTTGTGGTAGTGAGTCAGATTCAGAGATTAGTTTGACCGGTACCCTAGTGGACCCCATTCCACCCTCTCCAGAGGAGCATGTGTATGTTAGTTCAGAGCCAGAGGAGGACCCTTCTGAGAGTAGTGAGATCCCTATGCAGATTTCACCCTGAGGCCAGATTCAGAGACCCCTGCCCCTGAGCCAGAGTCTGAGTTGCCTAAGACTGTACCTGTTAGTGTTGGTGGCGAGTTAGCCCAGGATCGAGACTTTGTTTACTCCTGTATTCCTGAGTTGGGAGCTTTGGTGGATAGGTTGATTCGAGACTCTAGGCAGAGGACTTCAGTCGTAATGGAGGAGTGGAGAGCTAGGATTCAGTTGGTGGAGCAGGTTGCCAGGAGGAGATTGGATGAGGGACCATCCACTAGTGATGCTGAGGCCCGGAGGCTGCATAAGATTATTCGCTGGATGTTGGTTGTGTTGAGAGAGATTCTGGATGATTAGACGGGACTGTTGGTTGAGCCCATAGTTGTTGTTTTTCAGCGCCAGTAGGCTTTGGGATACTTGGTCAGATGCTGGGATCCCTTTTTCAATTGTTATGTTGTATTTCGGATCATTGTAGTAGTAGTTGGTAGAAGTTAGGGGTAGATAGGGGGATGTTTTCTAGTTTTTCCTCTGTTTAACCCTGCTATATTATTGTACCTTATTTCAGAATTTGTGATAGCCAGACTTTTCTTTATGTACCCTTTGTTTAAATAAATTTATTATCTTATTTTCCATTGTGCGCCCTAAACATCTCATAAACTGTTCTAAATATCATGTTTCCGTACAACCATTTATAAAACCCTATCCAGTGCCATGATAAAACAACACTGATATGAGGATTATGTAGTAATAGGATTGCATGTGCAAAATTGGGTAAAGATTAAAACCCGCAAAAGAGATTTTATAGTAAAATGTTGTTATATATGCCATGCTATCGTATTGCTAAATAATTGCTCAATCAGGTTTGTAAGAAATGGCCAACTCATCAGATCACCAAGAAGAAGAAATTCCAACCCAAGACCCAGAAGTAAACCCAGAAACCACCATGATGAGCAGACTTGCTAAGCTTTTGCAACAATCTGTGGCCCCTAAAGTTGGAAACTTCAAACACTTTCAATCTGTTCATCCCCCAGAATTCTTAGGTTTACCAGACCCGATTAAAGCTCAGTCATGGTTAAGAGAAATGGAAAAAGCTTTTGAGTTAGCAGAAGTTAAGGACGACAAGAAAGCTCAGTATGCGAGTTATTACCTTAAAGATGAAGCAAGTTTCTGGTGGGAGTCTTCGAAAGCGTTGTTGGAAGGAAAGGACTTATCATGGGAGAAGTTCACTGAGATGTTTCTGGAGAAGTATTTGCCGAGCTATATGCAAGATTAGTTGGAGATGAAATTTCTGGACCTTAGACAAGAGGATATGTCGGTAGCGGAGTATGAAGTGAAGTTCTCGGAGTTGTCTAGATTCGTACCTGAGTATGTGAATACGTAGGCAAAGAAGGCTAAGAGGTTCCAACAGGGACTTAAGCCCTGGATTAGGAGTCAAGTAGCGTTGTTGGAGATCAAGAATTATGCTACCTTGGTACAAAAGGCAATGATAGTGGGAGGTGAGCGTGAAGCTGTGAGGAGAGAAAATGAAGGAAGAAAAAGGAAATTTGAAAGCTCGGAGCAAGAGCAAGGGAATTAAAAGTTTAGAGGAAAGTTTGGAAAGAATGGTGGAGGTCAGAACAAAAAGTTTCAGAAGTTTAAACCCGTTAATGGAGCTCAGAAGAACCGTTTCTAGAAAGCTGGACAACCGGGGAAGGATAACAGACCTCAGATTCAAGAATGCAAGAATTGTGGAAAGAGACACCCGGGAAGGTGTAATAAGTTGGACGTTACATGTTTCAAGTGCAACCCGAAAGGTCATTATTCTTCAGAATGCCCAAATGGAGCAAGGAAGCCTGATTTGGATTGTTTCAAGTGTGGAAAGGTGGGCCATATGGCCAGGAATTGCAAAGAGCCTGTTCAGAAGGCCAATGTTCTTAGGATTGCTGGATCGCCGTCTCTCCCAGCACCATCAGCTCAACCCAGAGTTAGAACCTTTAATATGATAATGAAAGATGCGGTGCAAGATGTGGACGTGGTAGCAGGTATGCTTGTTATTAACTCAGTAGAAGTAAAAGTATTGATGGATTCTGGAGAAACTACATCTTTTATCTCTGAAAGTATTCTTGATAAGTTAAATTGTGTTGCGTACCCTCTGGAACCTAATTTGATTATAGAGGTAGCAAATCAAGAGAAAGTTATTGTTAGCAAAGTCTGTCCCGATTGTGATGTGACCATAGAAGGTCGGCACTTTTCTGCTGACTTAATTCCCTTTAAGTTAGGAGAATTTGAAGTTATACTAGGAATGGATTGGTTGTCAAACCATGAGGCGCAAATAGAATGTATAAGTAAGAAGGTGAAGTTAAGAACCAAGGATGGTGAGGAAGTGATATTCAAAGGAAAGAGGCAAGAGAAGAAATTCCTAACGGCTATCGAGACGAGGACATTAATACATCAAGGATGCGAAGTTTATTTGGCTCATGTTATGGATGTGGAGAAAGAATCCGTAAGGATCGAGGATATCCCAATAGTAAGAGATTTTCCGGATTTGTTTCCTGATGAATTGCATGGACTACCTCCAGATAGAGAGATCGAGTTTACGATTGATTTGGCTCCTGGAACGGAACCAGTATCGAAAGCTCCCTATCGTATGGCACCAGTCGAGATGAAGGAATTGGCCGCTCAGTTGCAAGAATTGTTGGATAAAGGAGTAATTCGGCCGAGTGTATCCCCGTGGGGCGCAACGGTGTTGTTTGTAAAGAAGAAGGATGGAAGTATGAGGTTGTGCATTGATTATCGTGAATTAAATAAATTGACGATTAAGAATAAATACCCTCTACCATGAATTGATGACTTGTTTGATCAGTTAAAAGAAGCTTCGTGTTTCTCCAAGATTGATTTAAGATCTGGGTTTCATCAACTAAGGATTAAAGCGGAAGACATACCCAAGACAGCGTTTCGAACGAGATATGGACACTACGAGTTTTTAGTAATGGCATTTGGTTTGACGAATGCGCCAGCCGCGTTTATGGATCTTATGAACAGAGTGTTCAAGCAATATTTGGATAAATTCGTTATTGTGTTTATTGACGACATACTGATTTACTCCAAGACTGAAGAAGATCATAAGGAGCATTTGAGGATTTCTTTGGAAACTCTGAGGAAAGAGAAGCTGTACGCTAAGTTTTCGAAGTGTGAATTTTGGCTAAAGGAAGTGCAATTTCTTGGTCATGTAGTTAATAAAGAAGGAATCAAAGTGGATCCAGCCAAGATAGAAGCTGTAATGAATTGGGAAAGACCCAAGACTCCTACGGAAGTCAGAAGTTTTCTGGGATTAGCCGGATACTACAGGAGGTTTGTGCAAGATTTCTCTAAGATTGTTGTCCCATTAACGAAGTTGACAAGAAAGAACAAAAAGTTTGTATGGACTGAAAAGTGCGAGGAAAGTTTCCAAGAGTTAAAGAAGAGGCTGGTAACCGACCCAGTATTGGTGTTACCAGATGAAAAAGGGAAATTTGTGATATTCAGTGATGCTTCATATAAAGGACTTGGATGTGTGTTAATGCAACACGGGAAGGTAATAGCATATGCGTCAAGGCAACTCAAGCCGCACGAGCAAAAGTATCCAACACATGATTTGGAATTGGCAGCAATTGTGTTTGCCCTTAATATTTGGAGGCATTATTTATACGGGGAAAAGTTCGAGATTTATACAGATTATAAGAGTTTAAAATATATATTCACCCAAAAGGAATTGAATATAAGACAAAGAAGGTGGTTAAAACTGATCAAAGATTATGATTGTGCGATAAACTATCATCCTGGAAAGGCAAACGTGGTAGCAGACGCTTTAAGTCGCAAGGAAAGGTTGAATATGCTAACGTCATCAGAAGAATTGATCAAGGATTTTGAAAAGATGAAAATAAAAGTGCAGACTCCAAAATTTGGAGGTGAAGCTATATATGCGATGTCATTCCAGCCTGAAATATTGGAAAAGATTTGGTGCTGTCAAGAGCAAGTGATGAATCGCGAAAAGGATAAGTTGACAGGAGAAGAAATTAAAGCTTAAAAGGATGGAAAAGGAATATACCGTGTTGACTCACGTATTTGGATACCTAATGTTGTGAGGCTAAAGCATGAGATTTTGCAAGAAGCACATAACTTGAGATTTTCAATTCACCCTGGAAGTACGAAAATATACCAGAATTTAAAAGAGAGTTATTGGTGGCCAAACATGAAAAAGGAAATTGCGGAATGGATAAGTAAGTGTTATACGTGTCAAAGAGTCAAAGCGGAACATCAGAGGCCAAGCGGATTACTTCAGCCCCTAGATATACCAGAATGGAAACGGGAACATATTGCGATGGATTTCGTGGTGGGATCACCTAAAACCAAGTCTAATCATGATGCGATTTGGGTGGTAATCGATCAGTTGACAAAGTCAGCACATTTCTTGCCGATAAATGAAATGGTTTCATTGGAAATGTTGGTCAAATTGTATTTGGATGAGATTGTGATGCGTCACGGAGTTCCTGTATCTATCGTGTCTGATAGAGATCTAAGGTTCAACTCGAGATTTTGGAGACAATTCCATGATCATTTGGGAACTAAGCTGAAAATGAGTACGGCATATCATCCGCAGACAAACGGACAAAGTGAAAGGACAATTTAGATAATTGAAGATATGTTGCGAACCTGTACAATAGATTTCAAAGGAAATTGGGACGATCATTTGCCGTTAATTGAGTTTTTCTATAACAACAGTTATCACGCGAGTATTGGCATGCCGCCTTATGAAACGTTGTATGGAAGAAAATGTAGGTCCCCTACATATTGGAACGAGGTTGGTGAGCACAAATTAATTGGCCCAGAGCTGGTTCAACAGACGAAGGAAAAAGTAGAAATGATTCGGAAAAGATTAATTGCAGCTCAGGATCGACAAGCAAAGTACGCAAATCAAGAACGAAAAGATGTGCAATTCGAATCTGGAGACAAAGTCTTGTTAAAGATATCTCCTTGGAAGGGTTTAAACCGATTCAGAAAGAAAGGGAAGTTGAGTCCTAGGTATATTGGACCGTTTGAAGTACTGCGACAAGTTGGGAAGGTGGCATATGAATTGGCGCTACCTCCGCAAATGCAACATCTGCACAATGTATTTCATGTATCTCTTCTAAAGAAGTATAATGCGGATGCGATCCATGTGATTGAATTGGAACCAGTGGAAATCCAACCAGATTTGTCTTATGTGGAACAACCAGTTCGAATTTTGGACCGAAATGAGAGGACACTTAGAAATAAAGCTGTACCTCTAGTAAAAGTGTTGTGGAGAAATCCACTAGTAGAAGAATCGACTTGGGAATTAGAGAGTGAAATGAAAGAAAAGTGTCCCCATCTATTCTTCTCAAAATCTCTTGATAAATACATATAAATAGGTATTAGAGTGTGCATGTGTGTATATCCAGTTTCATGCAAGCTCGATGTGTATGTGTGTGGGTGTTCATGCTTGATGCGTGTGTACGTATGTATATATGATCCAATATGTGCTTAGAGAGGTGATTTTATGATTGAAAAATGATTTTCAAAGCTAAATGAGTCTTGCATGTGCCTTGTCTGTGTGCATAAATCGGAGGTTTCAAGGTTGGAAACCCCGAAATGGGGCACCACCAAGAAACCACCACCACCGGTGATGAACTCCGGTGAACCGGTGGTGAGTTATGATGGTAAAACTGAACTCTAATTCCACAAAACTTGATTTTTGGTGTTTGCATGCTTGGTTTGTTTGAATTTCAAAAAGGGTTTTGATTTCTAAAAGTCAAGTTGATAATTGCTTAATAGGAATGAGTTGTTGAAGTTTAAGTCTATGAATTATGATTTGATTGATTAGATGAATTTAAAGCTAAATTAGACCATGCATGTGTTTATTTGATGTAAAAGCTGCATAAAGCTTTGGTTTATCAAAAAGGGATTGATTATAGTTGATAAAAATGATTGTTTGATGGTTGTTTGAAAATGATAAGTTAAATAGAGTGTTTAATGGAATTAGGGATGAGAAATTTGAATATAAATATGAGATTATAGGTTGCCTTGGTTCGAATTTTTATTGATAAAGGAAGAATAATTAAATTAGTGTGTTGTTCTTGCTTGGATTCATTAGAATTTAGGATTAAACCATGGAAAGATGCTTGCATGCTATGTATGAGCTCAAAAATTGAATGCATGTTGGTTGTTCTTGAAAATCCGAATGATATGGTTATTTTTATGAGAATATTAAGTTGGATTAAGTGAATGTTTGATTGATTATATGTTACATGGATTTGGTATGAAAATTTACTTGATTTTGGGTGATGTTTGTAGAATGGACAAATGGTTTATAGTAGTTAAAAAGGTCAAATTCTAATTTAAGTACTTGAAATGATCATGAAGATTAGTTAAGGATTGTATGTAAGATTTTGCTTGATTTGCTATGTTTGGTTCGAATTAAAGTATAAAAGAAAGGGGATGATTGATTTATGTTAACTATGGTTGTCATGTTGGTTTAAAGATGACTTTAGGGTCATTATTGTAAGTTTTGTCGTTTGTTTATTCGTATAAGAATTTCAAGTATAAAGAGCTATGTGTACTAATATAAAGTATGATTTGACTTCGAGTTGAGATAAGGATGTTTATAAGTCGATTGTCGAGTATATAAAGGTGTAAAGGTTAAGAGTAAAGTATATGACGTGTGATGTGCTATGTGCTTATATGTATATGCTATACTCGTATATTCGAGTTAAGGGTATAATCGAGCTATCGTATTAAGTAATCATTCCGGGAATGAGAGTTGAGAAACTGATTAAATTTTGGTTTTATTGTAGATTTGGAGCGTGAGGGCATTCAGGCTAGGAAAGGAAAGGGTATACTAGGTGGCAGTAGATCAACCTTCAGGAAAGCGAATTCAGGCAAGTAACTCTCATTACTTGTGAGAATAATTATAGGGAGGTTATTGTTCATACCATGTAGAGTATGGAACTGTTAATGATTTAAGATACCCTATTTTTGATCTTGATAAACTGTTATTGATAAGCTTACTGATTCAACCCTTTGGTAACCTGTCCTTTCTGTTCAAGTTATTTGTTAAGCCATGAATTGTATTGAACCCTATAATTACCTTTACGAACCCTTTTTAATGATACCTTATTTCTTGATCACCCTATTGATCCTTGAAACAGATATTGATCCTTCTGATTTAAGTACCTTGTTATCACTGATTCAGAATCCGTAGAGTTGTTCCTTTCTTGTCTTTGAATCACTTCCTTAACTTTGTTTTCTTGAAATTTGACTTAAGAATGAGTTTCGACTCGAAAGAGTCTGAATGATTTCATATTCTTGGTAATAATAAAATGAATTTAGAAAAACCTACTTTTTCCAACTCAAGGTTTTCCAAACGAATTCCTGATGGATTGGATTGGGACGTAAGAGGCTAGCGGGGATGGTCCAATTTAAGGCTAAAATTATGTCGATTGGTACCTTAAAGACCGAATAAAGGTCGGTACAGGATGATCACCCGTATTATAATGAAATGGAAAGATAAAGTGATCCAATCAAGGGTTCTATATTGATTATTTAAAATGGAACTGAAACATCCTGTTTAGTAATTGATTCTTGAAAATGAAAATGGTTTATATCGCTTTGAAAAGAGTTGATTGTGATATTGTGAAGATTAAAGCTCGTGAACACTGATCTTAATCTGTTGATCATATAATTGGTTTCATATAGTGAAATACTGTTGCTTTCCTTTCTGAAAGATCTGTTCTGATCCTTTACTGATTTGTGATGAATGTCGGCTTTCACCCTGCTTTGAGCCTTGTTCCTTGAAAGCCCCACATTTTTCCTTCATAACCCTTCCTTAACCCAAAAGATGGAAATCTGCCACCTAGAACAAATAAAGTAGAATGCCCTGAGATTGGTAAAGTATATTGTGGATTTTATACTGTATAACTGATTTATAGTTACTTGCTGAGTTTTATACTCATATGTTTTATTTCAATCTAATCATGGCAGTTAAGAAAAAAATGGCCCGGCTTAGGCGCACTGCTCGTAAGAGCGTACCTGGTGGTCCCTATCGTGTTGAGGGCTTCCGGTTGCCAGAACAGGTAGTGGTATTTCTGAGTGAGCAAGCGATTAGCCAGAGAATTGTAAAGATACAATGGGTTATCTGTCGGTTCCAAGCCGGAATCGATTATGTTTATTAATATTATTTTGGGATTATAAGTTATATTTTATGATTGGTAGTTGTAATCTTTTCTCATACTTTATCCTGTTCGATCCTGTTGGTAGTTAATCGGGGTTTATGCTTATTTAATTATTAGATTAAAGGTGTGTGGGTCCTCATTTCCTAACTCCGAGATTGAGGACGTCACAAGGTTACTGTTGTCATTTCCTAAATCCACTCACTTTTGGTCAAATCAAAAGCATAAAAACCAAGAAAGTGTGATGATCACTCCACTTTCACTCCACTATTCCACCCCCTCCTTTCTCCTCTCTCCCCTCTCGGCCCTCCTCCTTCTCGGCTCTTTTGGCCGAGCCCCACCCCCTCTTTTCTTTCATTTTTCATTCAAGCTTCTATCTCCCATTCAAGTAAATGTTACTTCCTATATCTTGATCATATGTAATCCAAAGAGTTTTGAGTGACAAGTTTAAGTTTTGAGCTTGCATGCCAAAGTTTTAGTTGGAACTCAAAGTACAATCTTGATTCTCATGGATTTAAGGTTGTATTTTGAGAAAACTACAAGGAATGGTGAAATTCCAAGTCATGAGAATGAGGCTCTTAATTTTAAATGGTCATTTTCCTTCCAATTCATTTGGCCATGACCTTGAGGGAGCCGAATGAATGGTTCTTGAGGTTGTTTTGTTGCCTTGTTTCATTCCTATGTGTTTTTGGTGGTGATAACATGAATTTTGTAGCAAAAACTTGATAAAACCCTTTGCATGCTAAGTGATCATTTAGTTATAGCTTATGCTAGGCTTGTATGTTGATTTTATGGTAAAATTTATATTGGAAACCATATTTTTTTGGTTTGAATATTCGAAGGCATGCATGCATGTAAACCACTCTTGTTTTTCGAAAGTTTTTTATTATTTCGATTGATTTTGTCAGTAAGCCTTAATTTCAGTAAGGTTAAGATATTAATCTTGATTTGTGCTCCTTCATATGTGATGCTAATTCGTATATATTTATAAAGAAGATATAATTTGTCATTTTCAAAAACTTGATGACTTGTAATTTGTGTAATGTGTTAACTTTTATTTTGCTATGTTGCACCATAGGTAAGGATGATCTCCACTAAGCTTATTTTGAGTGTAAGGGAGTTAGTTCAGTAGAACACCTTAGTTAAGGTTTGGTTTGGGTTTTTGGTTGTTGTTGGTTGGGTCTGTTAAGTAAGAACCTTGGTTAAAGGAGAGTATTAGTTTCTGCAGAAAATCAGTTTGGTACCCTGAGATTTAGAGTGAGATTTGACCTTGTCATTATTGAGAACATTGAGGCCCAAGCCACCAGAAGCTAGCGCTAGGAGATACAATAGGTTTTAGGTGTTTGTTGGAGGTTTGTAAGACGTTTGGTTAGGTGCACGAGTGGAAACATCAAATCTGTCCTGCAGGGGACAATTTTGTTGCAACTTAGAAATATGAAGTTTTGACCATGTCAAAGGTAGGACCTCATTAGGCCCTGTTAGGCCTTAGTTAGAGGGAATGTCAGAGGAGTTTTTCCAGCCATAGTTCCTAGGATTTGAGTTAGAATAATATGTCACAAGTTAGTTCAAGTCAGGACCTTTTCTGCCCAAAAAAACAGGGGAATCATGGACTTTAAGCTTAGGCCTAGGGAGGCCCAAGCTAGGCCCTTGAACCACATTAAGTTTGGGAGTTGCCTTATGATCAGAAGAGTCTATTGTAGAAGTTTTGAAGGAAAATTTGAAGTGTAAGAGTGCCAAACGCACCCAAGAAACCTTAGAGGTCATTTTGAAATTTATCATAATAAACACCTTCACTTACCGCATAGTTTTAGTGCACTTATGAGTGAGGCCTAGGTAGAACACCATAGTTGCAAGATAGAATAAAGTCAGTAGAGTGAAAGGCCCAAGTGAGGGTCAATAGGAATTGGATGGTTTAGTAAAGGCACTTCGAGTAGGAAGCCAAAATTTGGAGATTTTGTCTAGTTTAGCGACCAAGTGACTTAAGTATGTGGAGCGAGATAATCCAAGCCTAGTGTTGCAATATGGCGTGTGTGATATTATTTGGTACTTAAATATGGTATGTGAGCATATGTGGCTATGTGTACTATTATGTTATAAGGTGATTGTAAATTGCGTGTATATAGGCCTAAGTGCCATTGTGTTTAATTTCGGTTTGCAAAAAGGTTGAGTTGGTGAGAATATATTATAATGAGTTTATTATTATTTATGTAGGATCTCGAGATGAGGGTAAACTTGCCATAAAGTTCGAGTAAAGCTTCTAGTTGCTCCTACCTGCCAGTCCAGTCCAGCCTTTTTCAAGGCAAGTGATTCAACCTGCTTTTCTTCACGTTTACACTACAAGTGTATGATAACTAGTTCCTATATATGATGCGAGTATTATGATTTACCTTGATATACATGAACCAAGTGGTTTTCAAATCTATCTTCGTATTATATAGAAATATCATGAACCCTCAAGTGTCTATTGCAAGTACTTTAACCTTATTGGAGGATTATTATGCAAGTAGATCAAAATGTCTTATTATGCTAGTATACCAAAGTAATTGTGATGTTGAACCATGTGTAAGTTATACTCAGTAACCTCAGCTTGAAGCCTAAAAGCCAGTCATTCCTTAAAGATTGTTAATGATTGTTTGATAACCCTATCCTTATCCTAAAGCGTGATACCCAGTTATATCTTGAGCTGATGAACACTTTCTTTGTATTTTAATACCTATATCATACCTGGAACCAGTGATGCTTATCTTCTTGATACTTTAATACCCATATCTTATTTGAAACCATTGCTTTAAGCCTAGTTTGGCATTACTCTTTCATATTATCCGATAAGACTACTAAATCTCCTTGTCAAAGTCCTTGTAAATAGAAACCTTTCAATTACCCTGATAGAGTAAAGTCTAGTGGATCATTGCCCTAGTGGATATATTCCCAGTGTTTCAAAGTGGATTTATAACCCTTGATAAAGATGTTTCCAGTTTAAGAAATTAATTGTCAATTGGCATCAGTTTTTGAAATAATAAAAATTTGGATTTTCAGTCCTAAAGGGAGACAAATGTTTTCTTTAAATAGTGGATCTGGAATGAGACGCAAGTCCTTTTTGCACTTAAATTATAGGCTTAAAAGTTGCATAGGGATCCCATTAATGTTTTAGAACCCAGCGAGGTTCGGGATTACTTCGCGGCTGATCACCGACTGTAATCCGTAGTGTCATAAAATGGTTTTTGATTAAGAAATAATTTTGGAAATGTTTTGATACAAACAAATGATGCCATCACCCAACAGTCCATCCCTTTATAATTATTAGCTCTATCTTCATATTGTTATTCTTTTATCTTGTTTTATTGTATAGCACTTGTTGAGCATTTGGCTCACTACTTATTTTCACCCTGATATTACAGCTAGCAGCTATGATTAGATTCAAGCAGAAAACACGTAAGACTTGTGATGCCGATGCGTATGTTCGAGCTCAGGTAGAATAAGAAATAGTTTGTGTGAGGACTTGATATTAAAAATCAGATTGTAATAGTTAATAGTGTTGGGCTGTTCCAAACCCTAAACTGTAAGATCTTGGATTCAGTTGTGTTTACTATATTTTGTTAACTATTGTAATAATTTGTATAATATGTATTGTCAAGTTAGGGGCGTGATAGGTTTTGGTATCAGAGCTACGGTTTAGAGTTCCTGGACAGCCCAAATATGTTATAGGATATATGTATAAGTTATAGATATTATGCGAGAGAGTAGGTTAAGTAATTTATTATTAATACTCCTCTTATATATATCTATGTATGGCATGTCAGCAAAGGGCGCACTCCTCGTCATCCTCTAGGTCGGACGACACTATTGCTTTCTCCATATATGCTGAGTTGAGGCGCGAGTTCGACATGCTTCAGGGAAAGTACGACCGACTGTTAGACCGATTGAAGAATGTGTATCCGGACAGCCGAAACTATGAAGGGAACACTAAGCTTGAGGAGATGCAATCGCACCGAGACCGTACCAGCCAGTATATCATCCAGATGGTGGTGGACGAGCTCCAGAGTATTGTGAAGACGCTTCGAGAGGAGAAGACTACCAAACCCCGTTCTGACGGAGTGGAGCCTTAGTCCTTTCCATTATCTACCTTTTATGTTGTTTTATTGTTGGAATTTGTAGAATTCCTTGTTGTTTCCTTTAAATAAGCATGTTATTCCTAGATTCAGACTTTATTCTATTCTTGATGTATCTTGACCTTTAAATTTCAATTATTATGCACTATCATTTTGTTTGCTTTCAACTGTTATTTTACACCTTTATATGCATCACCCTATTCGTTTAAATTAAAATTTGACCTCATATGTGAACAAGAATGCCATGTGACACCCTCGAAGTATCTCATTGTTCAAACCTGTTTTGACGTAACTTTTATTTCAGGATCATGCCACCCAAAAAGAAGAACCCCACAACTACAACAGATCCTAATATTCTTCGATTACTGGAAACCTTATAATAGCAAACAAATTCTATAGTTCAACAATAACTAACTCTTCAACAACTATTTGAAAACCAAGATAACCGTGAACAACACCAACCACCTGATCCACCAGTACCACCTCGACAAGTTGTTACTTTCAAAGCTTTTCAGAATGTGAATCCACCTGCATTTCATGATACCACTGATCCAGTAATAGCTAACACATGGATTAAGGAAATGGAGAGGGCTTTTGAATTGGTACAGTTATGAGACGATCAGAAGACACCATATACTACTTACTTCCTGAAGGGCGAAGTCATCTATTAGTGGGATTCAGTGAAAGCTATGGAAGCAAATCAGCAAGTTTCTTGAGAAAGATTTAAGAAGTTATTTCTAGAAAAGTATTACCCTAAGTACATACAGAATCAGATGGAGCTTAAATTTCTTGAATTGAAGCGAGGGAGTATGTCTGTACTCGAGTATGAGAAGAAGTTCACAGAGCTGTCAAGGTTTGTGACAAAGTATACCAGCAGTGAGGAGGAAAAAGCAAAGAAATTCCAACAAGAATTAGAGTCTTGGATTAGAGATAGAGTGGCTATGTTTGAGCTTGATACTTATGCAGGCGTAGTGCAAAAAGTTGCTCTGATTGAGAGTAATGAGATGCAGTCAATGAAGGAAAGGGATAACAAGAAGAGGAAGGTTCCGTTCTATGGAGAAAAGTCTGAAGCTGGAAACTCACAAGACAAGAATGTAAAAAGGATTGGATTCCACAAAGGCGGAAATTTTCAGAAGAAGAGAAATTTGAGCAAAAGACAAGAATCAAAGGGGAACAACCAGGCAAGCCAAGGACAAGTTGGAGAAAACAGATTTCAGAGACCAGAATGCAAGCATTGTGGAAGAAGGCACCCTGGAGTGTGTAATAAGCTGAGCATGACATGCTATAGGTGCAACCGGAAGGGACATTTAGCTAATGAGTGTAAGATGCCGAAGCCGGGAGTTACATGATACAAGTGTGGAAAGACTGGACACATAGCTAGGGAGTGCAAGTCAACCGGACCAGTCAAAGCTCTGATGAACGTGAAAAGTACTAGTACAAGCATGCCAGCTGAGGTATTAGCCTTACCTCCACCACCTACAACAACTCCGCAAGCAAAAGCGAGGACATTCGATTTAAAAATGAAGGACGCTGTTCAGAATTCTGAGGTGATAGCAGGTACACTTTTACTAAATAATGTCGAGGCTAAAGTATTGATTGATTCTGGAGCGACGAGATCTTTCATATCAGAAACTTTTGTTGATAAACTTCAATGTGATAAAATCGTTATGAACGAGGTAATAAATGTGGTAATTGCGAATTAAGAGAAGATTCATGTGAGTTAACTATATCCAAAGTGTGAGATTGATATTTTGGGGTATAAATTTTCTGCCAACTTGATACTCTTCAAGTTGGGAGAGTTCGATATAATTTTAGGCATGGATTGGTTAGGGAAAAATAACATTCAGATTAATTGTAAGTCCAAGAAGGTGTATTTAAAGACGGAGAGTGGAGAGAAAGTAGTATTTAAGGGACAGAGGTAAGAGCAACTATTTCTTACAATCGCCCAGGCTAAGAAGTTGCTTATGAAAGGTTGCGAGTCGTTCCTAGCTTATGTAGTGGATTCAAAAAGGGACAACCTCAGCATAGAAGACATCCCTGTAGTCAACGAATTCCCAGATGTGTTCCTAGACGAACTACCAGGCTTACCGCAAGATCGACAAATCGAGTTCAAGATCAACCTTGCTCCGGGAATGGAACCAGTTTCGAAGGCACCATATAGGATGGCACCAGCAGAAATGAAAGAGTTGGCGAGCCAGCTACAAGAATTGTTGGAAAAAGGAGTGATACGGCCAAGTACGTCACCATGGGGAGCATCTGTTCTGTTTGTAAAGAAGAAAGATGGAAGTATGCGGTTATATATAGATTATCGGGAGTTGAATAAGGTAACGATTAAGAACCGTTACCCGCTACCAAGAATAGATGACCTATTTGATCAGCTGAAAGGAGCAAAGTTCTTTTCAAAGATTGAGTTAAGATCAGGATACCATCAATTAAAGATCAAAGAAGAAGACATCCCAAAGACAGCATTCAGGACAAGATACAGACATTATGAATTTTTAGTAATGCCTTTTGGTTTGACTAACGCCCCGACAACATTTATGGATTTGATGAACCGGTTATTTAAAAAGTATTTGGAGAAGTTCGTAGTGGTGTTCATTGATGAAATCCTTATTTATTCAAAGTCGGAAGAAGAACATAAGCAACATCTATGGATAGAATTGGAGATACTCCAACAAGAGAAGTTGTATGCCAAGTTTTCTAAGTGTGAGTTTTGGTTAAAGGAGGTTCAATTTTTGGGACACGTTATTAGAGATGAAGGAGTTAAAGTAGATCCGGCAAAGATTGAGGCGATTATGAGTTGGGAGAGGCCAAGGACACCGATGGAAGTACGAAGTTTTCTAGGATTTGCGAGATATTATAGAAGAAAGGATTATTCAAAAATCGCCACGCCATTGACTAAGTTAACTAGGAAGAATCAGAAGCTCAAATAGAGTGCAGAATGTGAGGATAGCTTTCAAGAGTTGAAGCAAAGGTTGGTTACAACACCGGTGTTAGTACTACCAGACGATCAAGGAAACTTTGTAATTTTCAGTGATGCTTCACATAAAGGATTGGTGTGGCACTCTCCAAACCCGGGTCAGAAGTTTGGGGTCCACAACACATACATAATATATGAACCTATATAGAAAATATTATTTGCAATGACCATGTTTCACATAACCACGGATCGCAATAGGTTAAAGTATAAAAGAAAGCCACAATTTTAACCTTTATTACAACGTACCAAATCCCAACTAATTTAACTTACAACTGACAATAAAATTATTCTTATAATCTGACTATCTCTCTACCGCATGAAGCTTCTGCTAGCTCGATCCAACTCAACTGGAACCTTATCCAACACTTTGAACTGAGGAACTTCACTATCATCCATATTCTTTTCAACTGTAAAATATATAAAAGAATCGCAAGGGTGAGCTAACTAGCTCAGCAAGCCTTAATAGGGATAACTGAGGTTAAGCAATAATCAAATGAAATGATTCAGAGGAATTAAGTTTCTTTTTAACTAACCAATAGAATTGGATATGCATTTAAGTTTTTTAAAAACCAAGGTTAGGCTGTTGATCAGTCATGCACTAACCCCGAGCGAAGCACACAGCTCTGCTCTACGAACTGGATCCAAGGCACACATTGGCCTAATTCGACCACGAATCTGGTCTGACCACGAATCTGGTCAACATAAAGAAAACTATCCAATTCTAAAATAATTCAGTGTAATAAGCAATGCAATTCAATAAGCAAGATCATAATCAACAGTGATAAAGCATTGGTATAAAAGCGTAATGCAATTCTTGAGTATCACAAGGGTATATCAGGGTATGTATAAGAAACAGTTTCCAGTTTGTAAAGGACCAGGTATTAGACCAGAAATGATTTTTCAAGGTATAGTTCTTTGATGTTATAAATAATGGTTAGAGTATAAAATTTTCTGTGTTTTCAAACAATTTTGTCCCAGTATTTGGTGTTTGGTAGTTATACGTTTGGGGTGTAGTATCATATCTGTGTGGTTTGGTGTCTGAGAATCAACAAAGGATGGTTTACAAAGAATAAGGCTTATGGCTCAAGATCAAGAAAAATCAGGGTTCAAAGTTAAATAGTTTAAAGCACTTGCATTATAAAATAAGAGTTATTTTGAATAATAGCGACATGTTATGAAACAGTTCGAAAATATTGGCAATATATCTTGAAGAAAAGTTCAGAAGTACTTGTCTTACAGGGCTTTACAACTATTACTGATTAATTCTGAGCCAACTTTGCCGCTCAGGCTTTAACGTCCAATCACTAGATCCCATTGGATTCGACTTTGATACTCAAGTTTTTCTGTTGAGACTCTATTGAGCTCGTCGACTGACTACTAGGTCATCTCTAGTCCATCGCCCACTTTCAAGTTCCCAATTATAACCTACAGGGTCGAAATACCCTACGTTAGACGTCTAGGTATGCTTGACATATCCTCGATACTAATTCTTACCCAACGATATTCAAACCCGACTCCTAATTATGAATATTATAATAACACATGTAATAAACAGGGTTCACAATCTCGAAGATCGGTTCGGTGTTCGTTTTCGGAAAAAAAAAAATATATATACTCTTTATCTTACAAAATCAGGGTTATCGATTTGGCAAAATATTTCATTACATCGTACAACCAAGTTTCGTATACAAAACATACACATATACATATAGTCACTCGACGTCCCGATAATCATTGGATACGTTCCCGTATTTTACATAATTCAGTTTCCCGGAAATCGGGCAGTGTCTCCTTTGTTTATCGGACTACCCGTCGAAACATCAATCGACGTCAAACCACAAAGTTCACAACAATAACAACTACAATAATTCACCACTCCATTCTAAAATTCCCAATCACCGATACAATTCAATAATCACAACTAGCTCAACCAACCCGATTCAACATTTACTAATTAACTAATTCGATCCAGAATAAAACACAACACAAATTTTAGTTATTAAAAATATTAGGACTTAGAATCATGTCATCACAGTCCACCGTCGACTCGGCGAGACTCATCGTCGACGGCGGCAAAATTAATTGGTACCCGATACTATTCGGGTTTCCGAATAAATTTCACTGATTAATTAATTTCCCGCACGAAAATTATTTTATTTCATTAAAATAATCAAATAAATTCCTACAAGATTTAAAAAAATGAATTAAAATAATATACAATCGGAACAGTAAGCAACAATCGGAAAATTAAAAGCAACACTGGCCACAATCCAAACAAACTGCCATACATATATATACACACATATATATACATATAATCAACAGAACCCACTACAGGAACCGGGAAATACTCAGGCGCGAGGGGAATGGTAGGAAACAGGGCAAAGACGGAGGCAACAGTGACCGGAATCGAACACAACACACGGGGGAGATGATTCGCATTAAAGGAAAAACAAGGAAATAACCGGGGAACACGGGAATATCAGGGGGAAGAATAGAGAAGATTGAAGGGAAATATGAAGAAAAGATCGAGAAAGATATGTGTAGAGAGATGAAATGAAAAGGGAGAGATGCTGTGTCTGTGTGTTGTGTTTTATTAATATTATTTTAGCATTCATTTTTATTTCCTTCCTCATGAACTGCCACGTATCTGCAGTTTAACAATATCCCAACACGTGTCCTTCTATTGCTTATAAGCCCGAATTTTAATCCGAAATTCGATTTTAGTGAACCGAGTCGTATTTAAATCAGATTCAGAAAATCACGGAAACAATCTTAAAATTTTCTAAAAATCCCGAAACTAACGAAATAAAATTTTCATAGTTTTTAAAGCATTTTTGAAACGCAACTCGTACCCGCAATTCACAATTAACGAACCGAGTTGCCCTTAAAACAAACTCAGAAAATCATGAAAATAGTCTTAAAATTTTAGAAATATCCCGAAATAAACAAAATCACAACTTTTGAAATTTTAAAATAATTTCTAAAACGCACTTTATACTCGTTTTTTAACAAATAATGAAACGACGCGCGGGTGAAACAGATCCCGAAAATTTCCAAAATAATTTTAAAATTCTCAGAATAACACGAGCTTAATAAAATATAAGTTTCATAATTCTTGAAAATTTCCATAATTAAATATGCATTTTACCATTAAACATACTCAGAAAATCATTTAAAAATAAATAATTAATAAAATTTTGATTTCTCAATTTTATAAAGTCCTAAAAATAATTATTGAAATTATAAAATCATAAAAACAATTTTACAGAAATTCCAAATATTTATGCAAATAAATTTTCACCAAATCTACTTTTGAAAGTGAAAACAATTCAACACGGCTTCAGAATTAATCACATGGACATTCCGGTACACCATAAATCACATATAGCTACTAATCAAACAACACATAATGGTCAAAACCAATACACATATTTTATTTATTTAATAATTCTCATATTCACATATTTAAATAATTCAAAAATTATACGAGTCGTTATATCCTTCCCCCCTTAAAAAGATTATGTCCTCAGAATCTGGTCTAAGTACACAAGTGAGGATATTTGTCAAGCATATCTGACTCTAGTTCCCAAGTATACTCTTCTCCTCAAGGATTTCAAACGTATTTACTATCGATATTCACTCATTTCCAAGAACTCGTCTTTAACGGTCAAAAATTTGGATTGATCACTATATGTAAAACAAACTTGGACAGAGCCCATTGGCTCCTAATCGATCACTTAATTCGAATCAGATACTTATTGCTTTAATATTAACACGCAGAACACATTATATGTATACACTGGTGTGATGACAACATCTATTCAAGAACGACTTTATCTATATTTATCAATATCTGAAATGGTTTACTAAATTTAGGACTTAACTTGTCCCCTTCTACTCAAACTTATCCAATCTCTTTTAAGACGACACTTTTACTAACACTACTGGTATTATTTCTATTTCATATTCTCTCTCTCGATACAATCTCGCCTTCTTTCTTTGTCTACTCTGAGTTGATTCAATCAATATCACTATGCCCTTGGTGTGCGGAATTAACTTAGGATCTGATAACTTCCTTTCTCCCACTTTATCTCAATAAAGTGGGGACCTACACTTGTGTCCACATAAGGCTTGATAAAGTGGCATTCTAATGCTGACATTGATGATAAATGATTATCCCAGTTTTCTTTAAAACTCAACTTCTCAACATAACTTATATTTCCTGAATCGCTTCCTCACTTTGACCCTTCGTTTAAAGATGATAGGCGGTGCTCAATTTTGACTTAGTTTCCAAACATTTAAATATCTCCTATTCGTTTCTATCAGCTAAGGCTGAAATTACCATATGGATTTGTTTAGGTAGTTGTTAATGGATTAATCAGAATCTTTTGTTAACCTCGGTCAAAATTTCATACTTGAAAACTCAACGTATAGTTGCTCCCCTTCTAATCTTTGGAGAAAAATCCTTGGGCATTCCACACAGAATTTCTTATTCTTTAAATAGCTGAGGATGTTATCAATAAATACAATTTTCTTATCCAAGTACTCCTCATACACCAGATTCCTTAATTCCTTATAGATAACCGACACACTTGTTATTTCACATAATGTCACTAGAGCTTGCAATGCTCATAAATCGTTTTAATCGTAATCTCTGATATGTTCTTAGGTCGGATCTTAAGTTAATCTTCGAGATATAACATACTTTTTGAATTATGTCTCGTAAATAGTCAATTCTTTATAGGGTCTCACTTCTTCTTATTCGTTGTTTTGTTAAACTCCCGATAATCAGTACATACTTTTATACTTTCATTCCTTATTCTCCCTTAACATCACTGGTAAACTTCACGATTTGCTTCTTGTAAAACCACTTCCTGGGTCTGCCTTATCTATTAGGCCTCCGATATTTCGTCTTAATTCTTTGACATATCCATCACTTTTTAATCCATTTTGAAATTTCCTTCTTGTACTTAGTTACCACTATTTTTCTTTAAATTCTCGTATATCTTGGCATTTCTTCAGTAAATAAAATTCTGTATATTATGAATTCCCCATGGGATCTCAGTTCTTAACCCTTTTACTTATAACATCAAAGTGCTGGAAGAAAACCTGGGGATATCGTGATCATTCTCCTTGGCGCATAAATTTCCTTTTACTAACTACTAACATCGTGATCCATTATCTTCTCTTGACATCTTATCTTTCCCTTCACAACTTCAACTGAAAGGTCACACTATCCATCTTTCTTCCTTTTGGATTATGAACTTTAGCTTTCAATTCCAACTTCCAGAATTCTATAGTTAATTCTTCTAGTGTAGTCTCTATATTCGTTCTCTCCTTTTTGCTTATTGCTTGCTACTACATTTGCTTTTCCTCGTGAATATATACTTTAACTCTTATGGTCCGTATAGATCTTACACCTTTCTCCATACATATCATGTTTCTCAATCTTTCAAAGCGAATATTATTACTTCTAGTCCCAGTTATGAGTAGGATACTTCTGCTCATAAGGTTTTGGTTGTCTGGGTGCATATACAATAACTTTATTGTGCTGCATCAACACACATCCTACTCCCTTATAAGAATCATCACTATAAATTACCAAATCTCTTTGATACCTTCAATGTGATAGAACATGTGCTGTAATCATTCTTTCATTTATCTCCACAAAACTTTCTTTACCCTTCTCCATTTCATATAAACTTCTTGCTTTTCCTGGTTAGCTTCGTCCAAGATATTGCAACTTTCGAGAAATCTTGCACAAATTTCCGATAGTAACCGGCCCATGATAAAACTTTTTACTTTTGTTGGTGTTTCTAGTCTCTTTTCATTCATAGTAACTTTAATTTCTACTGAATCTCTTTTGATCTTCTCCACATTGACTATTTATGCTAAGAACTATATTTCATACGACTTCTTTCTTCTCCAACTTCCCAGTTATCATTAAATGCTTTGCATGGTTCTCCGTTGACTTTAAGTGTTATACTACAGCTTATCCAGATATTCCTTAAAGATTCTATCTATCAAGTTCAAATATTACTGGTATATTGGTTAATCCAAATGACAATACGAGATCAGTACTTAGTTCTGAAAATTATCTTTAATATATCCATAGGTTTAATCTTCAATTGGTGAAATACCAAGTCTTAAATCAGTCTTATAAAAGTACTTTGCTTCTTTCGTTTGATCAAACAAATCATTGGGTCAAGATAACAGATACTTGCTCTTGATAGTAAACTTGTTGAGCTTTCTCCAGTCGACGCATAATCTCATACTTCCATCTTTCTTATTAATAAATAATACATGTGCACCTTATGGGATACACTGGGTGTAATTGCTTCTTCTTCTAACATCTCTTATATCTGCTTTGCTAACTTCCTCATTTTAACTTGTGCCATTTTATGTAAGGCCTTGATCACTGGTTTCATCTCCGGTGCTAAGTCAATCGCGAGCTTCATTTCTCAATCTGGAGGAAATGTTGATAACTCATCTGAAAACATATCTTCAAACTCCTTAATTGCTATAAAATCTTCAAATTTTGTTTGCTTCTGACTTTTATGTATCCCATAATCACCATAATGCTCATATCTTGATCACCGTAATCATCATTAACAAATTCTTTACCTTCTTTCATCTTCTGAACCTCATCACCTTCTCATTTGGCGTCCTCAGAATTATCTTTTCATCACGACAGTCTGTCTGCACATCACGCTTTAATAGTTAATCCATTCCTTAGAATAATGTCAAATCCTCTTATCTTTCATGATATCAATTCTTCACAACTTATTTCCAGAAATCTCAATTCCACTATTGGTACTCACTTATTTAATAACTACACGTTCTTGACTTGCTAGTCCTTTAATCATAATCTTATCAATTCAACAGGGTAATTCATCTTATCAACAAAACCTTGGGAGCTAAACAATCAAGTTGCTCTCACATCTTTCAATACTTTAACGCATAAAGTATCCATGATAATCATTCACATCACCACATCCGTATTCTGAATAACATATTTCACAGGAAAATCACAATTTCTCGTTCTCGGAGATGTATTCCTCATTGGAGTAGATTCCCTTGACTCTTAGTGCATCCCTGACTGGGGCTAGTGATTTACAATTCTCGTCATATGCCCTTGTTTGCTTTCCATGCGTGAGAGGTAGATGGAACTTTGCCCGCTTGGTCCATAATACGTTGATTTTTGTTAGAAAAACTCTTGCAAAGAACTAGAAGGATTCACAATTCAACAAAAATTAGAGTTAAAAAGAAAGAGGAAACAAGGATTTGAATATGAATGAGACAACCACATTGGTACTTAAGATGACCAGTCTTTCATACCATATGGCATACATCACATGATTAGGTGGTGTCCCACCCGACTCTTCGTCATTCTGACAAAGTGTCTCACCATAACACTGTTTGTCCCAATCAGAAAGCATAACTCGAGGGAAATAATTAAATTTGAAAGGAATGCAATATCCTCCTTTTCGATGTCATAGCAAAGAGTTTATTTAAGAAAAGAAGTTCATACTTATTTAAGAATCAAAAAGGAATATACGCTATAATATTGAAGACAAGAACGATACCATTGGTCATCATCCACATTTCATTTGTTTTCATCTTTCGAGCTTGTTCGATCATATCCCAATTGCGTCATATAACAACTTTAGAAAGTATGCTGAAATGTCTTCGCAAATCAAACATTATAATGAATTCTTACTAGTTAAGTCTTGCGTCTTTAACATCGCACTTACATGTATAATACTTTAACAATTCGGTCATAATGGCGTTCCTGCCAAATAACTTTGAGTTTCCTCTTTTAATTTAGAATAACCACGAACCATTCGACATAACGATCCTTTTGTTAATAATATTCTTCTTTTAGAGAGGTCTGGAAATCTTTCCAATCTTCTTCGATCACGCTCCGGCTTTTGTTAAATCAATAAATTCTTCGAACTCTGATAGTCCTAGTAATTGAATGTATAGTTACTCCGTACGCTGATTCTGTTGTAAATTTGATCAAACAATATGTGCATCTTATTGTTAGAAATAATCAACTCCTTCATAATCGTGGGTTACTTTATCCTCTGAATTAACAATACTAAGTCTGAAACAAATATCCTTCCAGGTAATCCGGGTCTTCTAATAAACAAGAAACTCAAGTAGTAACCTAACAACCAGTGTTTAAAACTTATTTTATTCAAAAAGGCTTTTAAAAATTTTATGGGGAAAAATCTTTTCCGAAAACTGGTTTAAAAATTTTGAAAATCACAAACCTGGTTTTCATTACTATATGAGTTGGTTGTTGTCCTTCCTTCTTATAACAAGGTACCGAATTAAAGAAACGATCACATAAAGGTCCGTTCACTTCAATCTACCTTTTCTCCTTCATCGTGTCTATTTACCTTCCTTAATCGATGAAACTTCAATTATCATTGCACGTTATCTTATTCGTAGCTTCACATCAAGGCGCCTATACTGGTAATACTCCCGTTAACAACTTTGCAATCGTTAAGTGGAACAGACTATCCAATAGTCAACAAGTCGGCTAATGTCACATCATCTTGTTAAAATATATATCATATCATCATAACACCATTATCTAATTCCAAGAAATCTCCAGATCCATAACTTATCTAACTCTCTATTTTCAACACTTATCTACTCTATTCCACAAGCTAGTCATGGGTGGCCTAATCACTAATAGCTTCTTGTAACCAGGTAACAGCTATCCTCCGAAATACTTGAATCTTCTTTCTAAACTTCTTCTCACCTTTATTTGTATCTCAATACTCACCATTTACTGCGACTCCCGCATCCATCCTCATAGGTACAATTGCTTCATAGGACAAGTTTTAAACTGAAGGTATAGAACAGGGTGTAGGGTAAACTAAAGAGATACACTCACAGCCGAATGTCTAGAAAAACAAGAATACACAGATGGAGGTTCTTAAATAGGTAGTCTCATATCAAGAGGTGGTGGAATAGCGTGGAATAGCGTAGAATAGCGTGAAGATGTATAACTATTATAACAGAAGGTAATACTATTAATATTGACGGAAGAACTAGGTGCAATTCAAATCTGGGAGAAGATGACGATCCTTGAACGGAGAGCTCCAAACGATCAGATGATACCGGGAAATTAGGATCTACCATTGCCGTTGTCTGGAAATCACATCGCAAGCTAAGAATCCCGAATCGCAACACGAACCGTGCCGGGGACCTACTATACAGTCACACTCAACCTCACAACGTCCTATCTTTATATTCCCTATTCCTAATCCTAACCCTCTACCCAATCCCAACAACCTAAGCTTGTTTCAGTGACTTATAACCTATAACTCTGATACCAACCTGTGGCGCCCTCTAAACCCGGGTCAGAAGTTTGGGGTCCACAACACATACACAATATATGAACCTGTATAGGAAATATTATTTGCAATGACCCTGTTTCACATAACCACGGATTGCAACAGGTTAAAGTATAAAAATAAGCCACAATCTTAACCTTTATTACAACGTACCAAATCCCAACTAATTTAACTTACAACTGACAATAAAATTATTCTTACAATCTGACTATCTCTCTACCGCATGAAGTTTCTGCTAGCTCGATCCAACTCAACTGGAACCTTAGCCCGCACTTTGGACTGGGGAACTTCACTATCATCCATATTCTTTTCAACTGTAAAATATATAAAAGAATCGTAAGGGTGAGCTAACTAGCTTAGCAAGCCTTAATAGGGATAATTGAGGTTAAGCAATAATCAAATCAAATGATTCAGAGGAATCGAGTTTCTTTTTAACTAATTATTAGAATTGGATATGCATTTAAGTTTTTAAAAACCAAGGTTAGGCTGCTGATCAGTCACGCACTAACCCCGAGCGAAGCACACAGCTCTGCTCTACGAACTGGATCCAAGGCACACATTGGCCTAATTCGACCACGAATCTGGTCTGACCACGAATCTGGTCCACATAAAGAAAACTATCCAATTCTAAAACAATTCAGTGTAATAAGCAATGCAATTCAATAAGCAAGATCATAATCAACAGTGATAAAGCATTGGTATAAAAGTGTAATGCAATTCTTGAGTATCATAAGGGTATATCAAGGTATGTATAAGAAACGGTTTCCAGTTTTTAAAGGATCAGGTATTAGACCATTAATGATTTTTCAAGGTATAGTTCTTTGATGTTATAAAGAATGGTTAGAGTATAAAAGTTTTTATGTTTTCAAACAATTTTGTTCCAGTATTTGGTGTTTGGTAGTTATATATTTGGGGTGTAGTATCATATCTGTGTGGTTTGGTGTATGAGGATCAACAAAGGATGGTTTACAAAGAATAAGGCTTATGGCTCAAGATCAAGAAAAATCAGGGTTCGAAGTTAAATAGTTTAAAGCACTTGCACTATAAAACAGGAATTATTTTGAATAATAGCGACATGTTATGAAACAGTTCGAAAATTTTGGCAATATATCTTGAAGAAAAGTTCAGAAGTACTTGTCTTACAGGGCTTTACAACTATTACTGATTAATTCTGAGCCAACTTTGCCACTCAGGCTTTAACGTCCAATCACTAGATCCCATTGGATTCGACTTTGATACTCAAGTTTTTCTGTTGAAACTCTATTGAGCTCGTCGAATGACTACTAGGTCATCTCTAGTCCATCGCCCACTTTCAGGTTCCCAATTATAACCTACAGGGTCGAAATACCCTACGTTAGACGTCTAGGTATGCTTGACATATCCTCGATACTAATTCTTACCCAACGATATTCAAACCCGACTCATAATTATGAATATTATAATAACACACGTAACAAACAGGGTTCACAATCTCGAAGATCGGTTCGGTGTTCATTTTCGGAAAAATATATATATACTCTTTATCTTACGAAATCAGGGTTATCGATTTGGAAAAATATTTCATTACATCGTACAACCAAGTTTCGTATACAAAAGATACACATATACATATAGTCACTCGACGTCCCGATAATCATTGGATACGTTCCCGTATTTTACATAATTCATTTTCCCGGAAATCGGGCAGTGTCTCCTTTGTTTATCGGACTACCCGTCGAAACATCAATCGACGTCAAACCACAAAGTTCACAACAATAACAACTACAATAATGCACCACTCCATTCTAAAATTCCCAATCACCGATACAATTCAATAATCACAACTAGCTCAACCAACCCGATTCAACATTTACTAATTAACTAATTCGATCCAGAATAAAACACAACACGAATTTTAGTTATTAAAAATATTAGGACTTAGAATCGTGTCATCACACTCCACCGTCGACTTGGCGAGACTCATCGTCGACGGCGGAAAAATTTATTGGTACCCGATACTATTCGATACTATTCGGGTTTCCGAATAAATTTCACCGATTAATTAATTTCCCGCACAAAAATTATTTTATTTTATTAAAATAATCAAATAAATTCCTGCAAGATTTAAAAAAATGAATTAAAATAATATACAATCGAAACAGTAAGCAACAATCGGAAAATTAAAAGCAACACTGGCCACAATCCAAACAAACTGCCATACATATATATACACACGTATATATACATATAATCAACAGAACCCACTACAGGAACCGGGAAATACACAGGCGCGAGGGGAATTGTAGGAAACAGGGCAAAGACGGAGGCAACAGTGACCTGAATCGAACACAACACACGGGGGAGATGATTCGCATGAAAGGAAAAACAAGGAAATAACCGGGGAACACGGGAATATCAGGGGGAAGAATAGAGAAGATTGAAGGGAAATATGAAGAAAAGATCGAGAGAGATATGTGTAGAGAGATGAAATGAAAAGGGAGAGATGCTGTGTCTATGTGTTGTTTTTTATTAATATTATTTTAGCATTCATTTTTATTTATTTCCTTCCTCCTGAACTGCCACGTATCTGCAGTTTAACAATATCCCAACACGTGTCCTTCTATTGCTTATAAGCCCGAATTTTAATCCGAAATTCGATTTTAGTGAACCGAGTCGTATTTAAATCAGATTCAGAAAATCACGGAAACAATCTAAAAATTTTCTAAAAATCCCGAAACTAACGAAATAATTTTTTTATAGTTTTTAAAACATTTTTGAAACGCAACTCGTACCCGTAATTCACAATTAACGAACCGAGTTGCCCGTAAAACAAACTCAGAAAATCATGAAAATAGTCTTAAAATGTTAGAAATATCCCGAAATAAACAAAAACGTAACTTTTGAAATTTTAAAACAATTTCTAAAATACACTTTATACCCGTTTTTTAACAAATAATGAAACGACGCGCGGGTGAAACTGATCCCGAAAATTTCCAAAATAATTTTAAAATTCTCAGAATAACTCGAACTTAATAAAATATAAGTTTCATAATTTTTAAATATTTCCATAATTAAATATGGATTTTACCATTAAACATACTTAGAAAATTATTTAAAAATAAATAATGAATGAAATATTAATTTCTCAATTTTATAAAGTCCTAAAAATAAATATTGAAATTATAAAACCATAAAAACAATTTTAGAGACATTCCGAATATTTATGCAAATAAATTTGCACTAAATCTACTTTTGAAATTGAAAACAATTCAACACGGCTTCAGAATTAATCACGTGGACAATCTGGTACACCATAAATCACACATAGCTACTAATCAAACAACACATAGCGGTCAAAACCAATACATATATTTTATTTATTTAATAATTCTCATATTTACATATTTAAATAATTCAAAAATTACACGAGTCGTTATAGTTTGGTTGTGTGCTAATGCAACACAATAAGGTGATCGCGTATGCGGCAAGACAGTCAAAACCGCGTGAATTAAAGTACCCTACGCATGATTTGGAACTAGCAGCCATAGTATTTGCACTTAAGATTTGGAGACATTACCTCTACGGAGAAAAGTTTGAGATCTACACGGATCACAAGAGTTTAAAGTATATTTTCACTCAGAAGGAGCTCAATATGAGGCAAAAGAGATGGTTGGAATTGATTAAGGACTATGATTGCCCGATAAATTATCACCCAGGAAAGGCAAATGTTGTAGCCAATGCTTTGAGTAGGAAGGAAAGATTGAATATGATAGCAATATCAAAAGAATTGTCGGAAGAGATTAAGAGATTTGAAGTGGAGCTTTGTGATTGTGGGATAGTTAAAGAGGTTTGTCGTACAATGACTTTTCAGCCAACATTATTGGAAAATATAAAGAAATGTCAGGAAGAAGTAATGAAGAGAAAAATCAGCTAACTGGAGAAGAGATTGATACTCAAAGGGATGAGCAAGGTCTACTAAGGTTCTCCTCAAGAATTTGGATTCCTCAGGTACCTGAATTGAAGAATGAGATTTTGTAAGACGCCCACAATTCAAGATTTTGAATCCATCCGGGAAGCACCAAGATGTATCGAGACTTGAAGCAGAACTTTTTGTGGCCAAATATGAGGCGAGAGGTGGCAGAATGGGTTACGAAGTGTTATACTTGTCAGAAAGTAAAGGCAGAACATCAAAGACCAAGCAGATTAATTCAGCCCTTAAAGATTCCAGAATAGAAATGGGAAAAATTGCTATGGATTTATAGTGGGACTACCGCGAACGAAATCCGGACATGGCGCTATATGGGTTATAGTTGATTGCCTTACGAAGTCGGCGCATTTTCTTCCAATTAATGAGAAGTCAACTTTGGACAGATTGGTTCATCTGTATGTGCGTGAAATTGTACTAAGACACGACGTGCCCGTATCAATAGTTTCAGACAGAGATCTCCGATTTAACTCGAGATTCTGGAAGCAATTTCAAGAGAGTCTTGGCACAAAGTTGAACATGAGTACGGCGTATCATCCGCAGACTGAAGGTCAGAGCGAAAGGACAATTCAAATAATCGAAGACATGTTGCGCAGTTGTGCAATCAATTTTGCAGGAAGTTGGGACGACCACTTGCCATTAGTAGAATCCTCCTATAACAACAGCTATTACTCCCGTATTGGCATGCCACCATACGAAGCTTTATACGGACAGAAATGTAGATCACTGACAAGTTGGGATGAAGTGGGAGAAGGAAAGATTTTAGGCCCAGAATTGGTACAACAGTTGCACGAGACAGTCAAATTAGTTCAGAAAAGGTTGCTTGCTACTCAAGATAGATAGAGAAATTATGCGGATCCAGCGCGTAAAGATGTTAGATTCCAAGTAGGCGAAGCCGTTTTGCTGAAAGTATCGCCAAGGAAAGGGTTGTCTAGATTTGGTAAAAAGGGGAAGTTAGCACCTAGATATATAGGTCCTTTTGAAATTTTGAGTTAAGTGGGGAAGGTGGCTTATGAGTTAGCCTTACCACCTCAGTATCAGCATGTGCATAATAAGTTCCATGTGTCATTGCTTAAGAAGTACAATCCTGATGCCAACCATGTGATAGAATATGAACCTATAGAAATTCAGGCCGACCTATCATTTGTGGAGCAACCTGTCAAATTACTCGACTAGCGGGTAAAAAGTCTTAGAAATAAGTCGATAAAGTTAGTAAAAGTACTTTGGAGGAACCCCAAGGTTGAGGAATCAACCTGGGAATTAGAGTCTGATATGCGTTCCTGGTATCCTCATCTGTTCTCTTAGATTTTGGGGACAGAATCCTTTAAGGGGGAGAGGATGTTATGACCGGCATTTGGTGTAATATTATTTGTGAACTCTTTATAATATTATAGCCGATTATAAAAACACTTAATGATTGTACGTTTGTGTGAATGGAAATTTCTGCATTATAAATTGCTTATGTAGAATATATTTTTTTCAAAGCAATAGTTTTATTAATTGCCCTTATTTTTTATTTATAAGGAATATTCTATACCTTGGAAAATTTTCTTTTAAAAATTATTTCATTCACAAATTTCAAAAGTGATCTCATAAAATTTCTAAAAATCCAAGTTATTTTATGGTATCAATTTTATAATTTTTGAACTTTAATTTTATTTTATAAAAATAAATCTTTGAAAATTAGTTGCTTAGTAATTATTAAATTACATGGTTACCCTTGCATGCAAATACTCTTCCATGCAACTAATGGGCAAAGAAGGCATTTCCAACCCCACTATCTTTCATTCTACTAGCCAAGTTACCACTTTGTCCTTGCATGCAAATCTACCTAACTTTAGCTAGAAGGTTTGTGACGACTGAGAATTTTGTGACGTAATTAAGTCAATAAAGTGTGATTTATGTGAAGTAATTATAATTGTGTGATTACTCTTTCATATTATCCGATAGCCTTACTAAATCTCCTTGTCAAAGTGTTTGTAAATAGAAACCTTTCAATTACCCTGATAGAGTAAAGTCTAGTGGATCATGGCCCTAGTGGATATATTCCCAGTATTTCAAAGTGGATTTATAACCCTTGATAAAGATGTTTCCTTTTTAAGAAATTAATTGTCAATTGGCATTAGTTTTGAAATAATAAAAATTTGGATTTTCAGTCCAAAAGGGGACAAATGTTTTCTGTAAATAGTGGATCTGGACTGAGACGCAAGTCCTTTCCGCACTTAAATTGTACGCTTAAAAGTTGCCTAGGGATCCCAATAATCAAGAAAATCAATTTGAAAAATCAAAAAAAACTTAGAACTCGACTTAAACATTCCGGGAATCAAACAACACAAATTTATAATTAAATCAGCTGGAAATCATCATCTAAAGCTATTGGTAATATCATAATCACCAAACAATTCTTCCATAATCAAAACGAAATCAAGTCCAAGAACAAAAAAAACGATTTTTCAAAATATTCAACCTCGATTGATGAAAGTGGTATCAAAAGAACGGGCTCTTCAAGAGGATGATTTTGGTATGTAGAGCATCAATAGAGGATCCTTCAATCTCCCAATATCATCGATTCTTTGTGATGAACACAATTATACCCCCAAATTTGTTCTTGACTAATTTCTATTTTCTGAATTTTAATAAAATAAAATGAATAAAATAATTTATGATCAGCTATTTATATTATTACAGAAATTAATACCCAAAAATAAATTAAGGGTGTTTTTTATCCCCTAATTATAATAATTAGGGCTCCAAAATAATAATACAGGGAATAATTTTAAAAATGATAAAATACAAAATTAATGTCAAAATTCCCCAAAAATTGTGAATAATTCGAAAATACAAAAATAAAGGGTATTTGAAATACGAATAATTTTATAAAAATAAAAACACGGATTTTGTGGGGTTTGACGTCCCGGTGGGGTCCCGGTCCACTGATTTTTGAAACCCAAAAATGATCCCTAAATTACCAGAAAAACCCAAAAACACCTAAAATACATTCAAACGCACATAAAATGAAATAAAACAAGTACCTTAATAAAGACGCTAATAAATACGCGTCCCGATTGCAGATAGATACATATAATTGCAGTTTTAACACATATTATTCAATCGAAAAATTTTCAGGCCCGCACAGAAACACACATAACAGCTAATATCATGACAATAATTATTTTAAATTTATAAAACACATAATATTTATTTATTTAACATATAATATTCACATAATTTTCCCGGATATTACATCCTTCCCCCCTTAACAGGATTCTGTCCTCAGAATCAGCCTAAGAAAACAAGTGAGGATACTTGGATCGCATTTCGCTTTCCAACTCCGAAGTCGACTATTCAACCTTGGGATTCCTCCACAAGACTCATACTAACGACACAGACTTATTCCTAAGCACTCTTTCTTTCCTATCTAATATCTGCAGTGGTTGCTCTACAAAAGATGTAACGCCCTCCAGACCCGGGGTATAAGTCTGGGGTTACGAGCTAATCACCAAACCTGTACAAGCTTATTAATAAATAATAAGGAAATGAAACTAAACCCCTTAACAACTACCAGGACCTTTTTAGGTTGAAGTATGAAAACAAGAACCACTAACTACTTTTATTACATACCAACATTTAGAATATCACCAACTTTCTTTATTACAAACCATTGTCTAATTCATTTTAAACTAAGTTCAGCTTTTATTCAAACATACATACTATCTATCAACACTCCACCTGCTCAGGAAACTCAAAGCTTTCTTCCTGGATTGGGATCAACACCTTGGGTATAAGAGAATCCCGAGGCTTGACCCGCTTCTTTACCACTCGTGTCCTGACGGGTTTCATATTCCTTCTTAACTGAAAATAATAAGGTGAATAACAACAAAAAGGGGTGAGCCAAAATTGCTCAACAAGTCTACAAAATATACAAAATGTTAAAGCAATATAACTGAATCCGTATCCCAGGTAAATCTGCAAAGATATAACCTCATAAAAATAAAAAGAAGGCCATTGCTGGCGAATACAAATGAACTACATTGGACTCAAGTTTGCAGCTATACCCTGCTGATCAGCCAGGATACAGTGCAGATCTATATCTCATTATATAGATCCCGTCGGGCACCCAGGCACTACGACCCATCTCAAGGATCCGGTTATGTCCCGGTCCTTAGGATTAAGTAAACTTAATCCCCAAAAGTAATGTTATCCAGTCCCTGGAATATCAACCGGAACAATCGGTATACTTTGATATATTCTAATCACCAGAATATATCAATAATTGTGAGTAATAATTGGAATATGAATAATAAATTCGAATGAAAAGAATAATTCAAGAATCGAACTGAGATATGAATAAAGGAATTAAAGTAATGCAAATATAATAAGAATCTGAAGAGAATATCACTATTCTGGAAAATAGAATAGGGGAGAAACTTGCCTTCTGTGCGACTTACTGCAATTAAATCACTTCCGTCTATCCCCTACTTGACCTTCCTTGCTGGCTTTGTTTCTGTTAGCAAAATAGATTGGTTAAGTCATTTTGTACTTCGGTTGCACCTTAAATCGACTTTATTTTGTTCCTACTATTTACCCATACGTTTATAACCAACTCGAATATTACATATAAGCAAGTAAGACTCGATTAACCACATAATACACATAAGCACATAAGCACATAAGCGCATAATCGTTTTTATAGTTAAAATAATTTTTAGAATCGAAATCGACTCGCTGATTGCTCCGTTGATCACCTTCTGCTTCATTTCCCATTTTTCCGGAATTTTTTGAACTCGTCTCGGCACGCATTTTGATTGATAATCAAGATATGAATAAAATCAACTAATTTCGAGAAGAAATTAGGTCTTCATATTATTTTTAGTGAAAAGAATTCATTTTTCTGAGTCAAGAGGCTTTCGTTTCGCTCAATTCGGACTAACGGTTGAATTATTATCAATTAAACACTGATAATTCAATTTATTATTCAATATAAATAATTATTGCTAATTTTCAAATCCCAAAATAATTTTTAAATAATTATTGAAGAAAAATTAAAGTCAAAAATAATTTTTCTATAATTTTTGGAGTTAAAATGAAGAAGTTATGATTTATCGAAAATTATGTGATTAATTATCGAAATAATTAATCACTTTTTAAATATTTAATAAATAAATAACTAATAAATAATTAATAGATAATTATTTACTAATTTAAAATAATTAATCCCTAATTATTAAGATTAATCACAATTTATTACAAATATTTACAACTCATCATTATTTATTTGATTGGATCAATTATTTACCAATAATCAATCGATTTAATTAATTGATACGCTACTTATCGAATAATTACGAATTACTCGAATTATAAACCAACTCAACGATTAATCACTCGTATAAATACGAGCTACGCAGTATTCTCGAATACTACCGAACTAATATATTATTATTGGAATTTAAATGATTCGCTAATCAATTAATTATCGGTATTTAATTATACGATACGAACAATTACTGCAATATTATTCGAATAACTAACGTTCGAATAATAATTCTCATTATCGAATCACTATTCACAATATTAACTAATTATCGAATTATTAATCATATTATTTAATCCTTATCTATTAATTAATTACCTAATTATTAATTAATTACCTAATTAATAATTAATTAGATAACTAATAAATAATTAGATAAATAATTAAATACTTAATTAAATAATTACATTCGAATTTATAACTTAATAAAATAATTCAGAAGTTAATAATATTATTTTTCAGAATTTAAATCTAATTTTTAGCTAATTATTAGAATTATTAAAACTAATTTCTAATTTTCAGAAAATAAAATAAATAAATAAAAATCCAGAAACACAAAATAGCAGTCAGGGTTTGGGTTTTTTGGATTAAACCCTAGTCGTGTCCGGGTTGCAAAAGGGGTCGAACCCGGGTCGCGAAGAACATTGCTGCCCAGAAGAACTCCGACGCCGGCAACCCGATTCCGGCGAAACAACGGCGAGCAACACAGTCAAATCGGCCCGTCTTTTCCTTCGTTTTCTATCAAAATCAATCTTGTAATCACCCTGTGATCGATTCCCAGCCGTCCCCTTCGTTCTCCATCGTCCCCGACATCACAATCACGAAGAACAGCCGCCATCGACGGCGGTTTTCCGGCGAGCACAAACCCGGAACCAACCTCGACAAAACCGGTGCCAATCGACTCACAAAACGATGATCTATACATCTATACTAACAGAATCATCAAACAAACAACCAAAAATGAAACCCGAATTCAAGAAATTAGACCCGAAAAACGAAATTAAAATCCAGAAATCAAACACTAAAATTAATTGCAAAATCAGAAACTACGATTCTTGGGCTTCAAAACGAATACTTACATGACCGATTTGGGTTCCAGAATCACCTTCAAATTGGCTTTGATCCGCAAGAACACTCAAGAACCCTAATTACTCTTTCTGAATTTTCTGTTTATTTTGCTGATTTTTAATTAAAATTAATAATTAATTACTGAAAAATCAGCTATTTATACTATGTAAAATAATACCCCTAAATAAAATTAAGGGTCTAATTACACTCCTAATAAAAATATTTGGCCACAATTTTTTATAATTTTTGGGTATTAATATTGAATTTTTAAATATTTAATAAATACAAAATAAATGCTAAAAATTCCCAAAAATTGTGAATATTACAAAAATACAAAGAAAATGATATATGATAATTCCATGATCATATAAAAATAAAAATGTGATTTTTGTGGGGTTTTTGGTACCCAAAGGGGCCCGAAAAAGTCGTTTTTCGCGAAAAAGGTCAATTTGTAAAACGTCTAGGGGTTCAGAATAACGATATGGTATAGGGAATTTTTGGAAAAATAGGGCCAATGATTTTGTTTGATATACGGGCTTTTAAAACATGGTTTTGAGCTATATGGGTTTTGATATAAGATATCTAACTTGCAATAAAACACTCAATAAATATCCAAAATACGTTTGGATCAAAACAGATAACACGTAACACATAGCAGTTATGCTTTAATGACTCAACACACTTAATCACATATAAATGACATATTAATCCACATATTTTATTATAAATATGATATAATACAACGTAAATTTCTCGGTCGTTACAAAAGATAAATCTGGTTGAATCTCGATTGGCTCATATTTTATCACATGATTGGAATCAGGCAAATAACGCTTTAACATCGACACATGGAACACATTGTGAATATGCTGCATGTGAGGTGGTAATGCTAAATTGTAAGCAAACTTTCCCACACGCCTCAAAATCTCAAAAGGGCCAACATAACTCGAACTCAGCTTTCCTTTCTTCCCAAATCTGGATAAACCGTTCCAAGGCGAAACTTTTAATAGCACTGCTTCACCAACTTCAAATTCCATATCTTTTCTGGTAGGATCAGTATATTTGCGTTGACGATCTTGAGCTGCCACTAATCATTTCCGAATGACTTCTACTTTATCTTTCATCTGCTAGATCAATTCTGGACCTAAAATCTTTCTCTCACCAACTTCTTCCCAACATATTGGAGATCTGCATCTTCTCCCGTACAAAGCTTCATAAGGCGGAATTCCAATACTAGCATGATAACTGTTGTTGTAGGACAATTCAACCAATGGCAAATGTTCGTCCCAACTTTCTTCAAAATCTAGCGCACATACCCTTAGCATATCTTTGATAGTCTGAATCGTCCTTTCACTTTGACCGTCTATCTGCGGATGATACGTGGTACTCATATTCAGTTTCATTCCGAGACAATCTTAAAAACTTCTCCAAAATCTTGAGTTAAATCGAGGATCTCTGTCTGAAACTATGGATACTGGAACTCCATGTCGGGTCACAATTTCCTTAAGATATAACCGTACCAATTTATCCATTGAAAACCTCTCGTTAATAGGAATAAAATGCGCCGACTTCGTCAATCTATTGATAATAAACCAAATAGCACCATGATTTTCCCTGGTCTTCGGTAATCCAACTACAAAATCCATCACAATATGTTCCCACTTCCATTCTGGAATGTCCAATGGTTGTATCAGTCCACTGGGCCTTTGATGTTCCGTTTTGACTCGCTGGCAAGTGTAACACTTATTTACCCATTCTGCAATTTCCTTTTTCATACTTGGCCCCCAAAAGTTTTTTCTTAAATCTCTGTACATCTTCGTACTCCCATGATGAATTGAGTATCTGGAGTTGTGAGCGTCTCGAAGAATTTCATCTTTCAGCTCGGCTACATTGGGTATCCATATTCTGGAAGAAAATCTTAATATCCCTTTATCATCATTTTGATTCCCTATCTCTTCTCCTGTCAAACTGTCTTGTTCATGGCTCATTACTTGTTCCTGACATCTTCTTATCTTCTCTAATAGTTCTGGTTGACAAGACATTGCACACAACACATATGTAGACATACTTGGGGTACTGACCTCTATTTCAAGCTTCTCAAATTCCTTGATCAAATCCTGAGATGAAATGATCATTTTTAACCTTTCTTTTCTGCTGAGAGCGTCTGCCACCATATTCGCTTTACCTGGATGATAGTTGATAGTACAGTCGTAGTCCTTGATCAGTTCTAGCCATCTTCTCTGCCTCATGTTCAATTCCTTTTGGGTGAAGATATACTTCAAACTCTTGTGGTCCGTGTAGATCTCACACTTTTCCCCGTATAGATAATGCCTCCATATCTTCAATGCAAACACTATAGCTGCCAATTCAAGATCATGCATTGGATACTTCTTTTCATGTGGTTTTAACTGTCTTGAAGCGTAGGCTATCACTTTATCATGCTGCATTAGAACATATCCCAATCCTTTGTACGATGCGTCACTGTAGATCACAAAATTTCCTTGATCATCTGGTAAGACTAGCACTGGTGAAGATACTAATCTATTCTTTAATTATTGGAAACTTTTCTCGCACTTCTTCCCATTCAAATTTCTGGTTCTTCCTGGTGAGCTTTGTCAACGGCATAACTATCTTCGCAAAATCTTGAACGAATCTTTTGTAGTAACCTGCCAATCCCATAAAACTTTGTACTTCCGTTGGTGTCTTTGGTCTCTCCCAGTTGATTTTAGCTTCAATCTTTGCTGGATCCACTTCCACTCCTTTATTGCTAATCACGTGCCTAAGAAATCGTACTTCTTTTAACCAAAATTCACACTTGGAAAATTTTGCGTACAATTTCTCCTGTCGTAGTGTTTCCAGAACTATCCTCAAATGCTCTGCATGCTCTTCTTCGGTCTTGGAATAGATCAAAATGTCGTCTATAAATACGATCATGAATTTATCCAAATACTTTTTGAATACTCGATTCATTAGATTCATGAAAGCTGCTAGTGCGTTGGTTAATCCAAATGCCATCACTAGAAACTCATAATGCCCATATCTGGTTCTGAATGTGGTCTTTGGAATATCTTCTGGCTTGGTCTTCAATTGATGATATCCGGATCTTAAATCAATTTTAGAAAACCATACAGCGCCTCTCAGTTGATCAAACAAATCATCGATCCTTGGTAACGGGTACTTGTTCTTAATGGTCAGCTTATTCAGTTCTCTATAATCAATACACAGTCGCATACTCCCGTCTTTCTTCTTGATAAACAGTACTGGTGCGCCCCACGGAGATACACTGGGTCTTATAACTCCTTTCTCCAGAAGATCTTGCAACTGAGTTGCCAATTCTTTCATCTCTACTGGTGTCATCCGGTACGGAGCTTTAGAAACTGGTTCTGTTCCGGGTGCTAGATCAATTGCAAACTCAATTTCTCTGTCGGGAGGTAATCTTGGTAGATCATATGGAAAGACATCTGGAAACTCATTGATAACTGGAATTGCTTCTAGTGTTGGAATTTTTTGCTGGTGTCTATCACATGGGCCAAATATGCTTCGTAATTCTGACATAATAACTTCTTCACTTGAGGCATCGTTAAGAACTTCTTCTCCTGCTTATTTCCTTGAAATATTACCTTCTCTTGCTATCCAAGGTCTGAAGTCTCACTTTCCTATTCTTACAATCAATCTGAGCGTTATTTTCTGACAACCAATCCATTCCTAAGATAAAACCAACTTAAAAGGTATTAAGTTGGCATAACAATTATGTCCCACTATCTCGATATCACACCGCGAGCACACTCGGTCGACGGAAACTTGATTCTTATTAGCTAATTATATCATTAATGTGTGTTCTAACAACTTAACTTCATAATGCAGGCTATCGACAAAATCTTCAGAAATAAATGACCTTGTAGCTCCAGAATCAAATAAAACTTTAGCATCTACGGAGTTGACTGGAAGCGTACCTGCAACCACGTCAGAAGAACAGCATCCTTCATAGTCATGTTAACTGTCCTGGCCTTTGGTTGGTCCTTTGTTGGTGGTCCTTCAATCCTTGGCACATTCTGAGATGGAGCACCTGTGAGCCTTGGTGTGTTACTCGTTGTACCTTGTGTTGGGCAATTCCTGGAAATATGCCCTGGCTTTCCACACTTATAACAACCAGTTCCCAAATTCTGACCTTGAGTCGGATTATGACACATATTAGCAAAGTGTCCCTTTATGCCGCACTTGAAACACGTCACATTGGTATTATAATTCCCAAAGTGCTTTCTACCACAAAACTGACAATCTGGTACTGGTGGACGATTGGGCCTTTGCTGATTTGAATTCTGAAAACGGTTGCCTTGTCCTCCATTTCCTGATTGTGGTCTTCTGAATCCCATATTTTTATTACCCTAAAATTCTGGCCTTTTGTCGAAACGGCTCTGGAAATTACCCTACTGTTGACCTCCTTCTGAGGTTTCTATTTTCCTTTTCTTCCCATCCTTTCCTTTCTGAGACATGTCACTTTAACTTTCGATCACCATTGCTTTCTGAACCACTGCCACATATGAAGTCAACTCAAACATGGCCACTCTGTTCTGAATCCAAAACTTCAATCCCTGTTCAAACCTTCTTGCTTTCTTTTCATTTGTATCAACCTGGTTTGGCACGAACCTTGCTAACTCAGTAAACTTAGCTTCATACTCAGCGACAGTAAGATCTTCGTGGGTCAGATTCAAGAACTTAATCTCCATTTAATTCTTCATATACCTCGGGAAATACTTCTTCAGGAATAGCTCTATAAACCTTTCCCAAGTTATAAATTCACCTCCTTCCAATGCTCGCGTGGATTCCCACCAATAGTTCGCCTCACCCTTCAGAAAGTAGCTTGCAAACTTGGTCTTCTGTTCAGTCCCTGCTCCGACTAATTCAAAAGCCTTTTCCATCTCCTTGAGCCATGCATTGGCTTCCACAGGATCAACACTTCCCTCGAACTCAGTTGGCTTCACAACTTGAAATTGCTTAAAAGTCATTGCAGATGGTGCTGCTGCTTGCTGCTGCAGTTGCTGTTGCTGCTGCATAAGATGTAACATCTGTTACTGTATTAGTCCCAACATCTGGACAATCGCTGGATCCGTGCGGCTCTCGGTACGATCCTCTCATGAATTATTCCGTCTCTTTGGTTCTATTATTCTGGTAAGAAAACAAGCAACATATATAATAATCTGTCAAGCATTGTGTCAAATATGTAGCAATTCTTTAGCATATCAAAATTCTCAAGCATTATCTTTTCTCAAAATATCATAAACTTGCTACCATATTAACACAATCGACATGATTATCACATAATCCTGCTTATTATCTTTAGAATAACAACACAAAGAAAATTTACGAAGAATTATCCAAACCTTTTAAATCATTGCTTAAAATCTCAAATAAACCAACAAATAATGGATAGGGTTGCAATACAACCTTCCAACCTCTTTCATCACTTCTTAGCATTCTCAAAACCAACACAATAGCAAAGCAATGGCACAAAAGCCAAGAGCTAAATGCAAAATAGAAAACCTAAACAACTTAACTGTAGCCCAGCCCAATAACCTAAATTTAAATCTATAAGAGCTAAACTACACACACCTATCTCATGTGATCTTCCTATGACTCATCTATGACAATCCTAAGCCTGTTTCAGTGACCATAACATGTAGCTCTGATACCAACCTCTGACGCCCTCCAAACCCGTGGTCTAGATTTGGGGGTCACTAGCCACTAAACTATAATAAAATAATCACAATGGAATAATATAATAGATATAACCCCTTGCATGCACTAGATCGATCACAGGTAATAGTATGGAACAGGCACTAATACAAACCAACTATTATTACAAACCATAAGTCTAATTAGTTTTACAAATTATTCAAATTTTATTACAAACCTCTAGACTTATTCAAGCGTCCCAAAAAAGTCTACCTGGAAAACACACCCAACTATCTACAAGCACTCGATTTCTGATCAAACCTGGAACTTAAGCCTGCTCTGGCTTAGCTGAAAGATTAGATTGATAAACTAGTATGAGCGAAAAAAATGCTCAGCAAGCAGTATAAAATGTGATTGAAATGATAAACCACATTTTGATAATAACTGAACAACAGGATAAAATCAGTAATATTTGATCAATAATAAAAGCTTCACAAGCTATCGACAATAAACGATAATTTTTAGATTGGAATCTAACTCCGACGGACGTACTATCACATGCTGATCAGCCTGTGTGATAGCACAAGATCATTATTCATAGAAACATGTCCCCAAAACACGAGTACTCAAATAAAAAGGCAATATATCTTCCTGTGGCATAAATTGTGTCATAATATTTCATATAACACATAGAAATAGCCCTCCGCTGGACCGTCCGTCCCGGTCACTTACGCATTCATCCAATCCATAAAATATTTTGATCAAAAGAGCCGAATTAAACGACATCCTTAATAAAATAACTCCCCATTTCTCATGGTCCAGAGCTATCTCAACAATGGATGGCGAAATAACTAGAACAATTAGTTATTCGCTAATCTCAATTCAAAGTTTTAATGTATGGAGTAATTTGTAGCGCAATATAGAACATTTAACTATTCTGAACTTAGAATAGTATGGAAATTGAAAGAATAAGATTCAGAGTCAATATCACTTGAATGATAAGTGAAGATATAAATATTTACATAATATGATTCGAAATAAACGTCACTTGAACGATAAGTGAAGTTAGGGGTACTTGCCTGGTATGCTTGATAATCTCTTACTATAACTCTGCTTATAGCTGCTGGCTACTATCTCCGTCTGACACTTGACCGCACTCCTTGCTACTTGATTCAATAAACAAAAGGTCTATATTAATTGACAGAACCAAACTCAATCGACGTAACTATACGTCTTGACATCTACCCGATCGTTTATAACTAATCATTGTATTTTAAAATTGTAAACAGATAGTATGCATATAACATAGCATGTGATCATGGTATTCATATATCGCATAACCACATATTTCATGTAACATATAAGTCAGATCATTAAAAGATATGTCTCAGAGCGTTCAGAATTAAAATTAGGTCAATATTAGCATTTACCGATCAAATACCGACTCAAACTAATACACAAATCAAATATCCTTGAAATACAAAAGAAATTAGGACTTAAAAGTATTTTTATTGAATGCGTAATGTTTTTCTGAGTCTATACGCGTTCGTTTCGTATTAAACGGACGAACAGTTTTTTTATTATGAATAAAATAAGAAATAAATGGAAATAAATCAATTAATAATAATAATATTAATTGATTTTTAAATACCAAAATATAATTTTTATAAGTTTAAAAATAAATTTTAGGAATTATTTGAATTAATTATAAATAATTTATATTTATTTAACTATTTATAAATATAATTAATTGATTAAATGATTTTAATCAATTAATTAAATTCATAAATAATTAACTAAAATGAATTATAAATAATTAAATCAAATTAGATTTTTGAAAATAATAAAAGAAAATAATTTTAGGAATTTAAAATAATTAAGAAAATAAATTTTGAACTATAAATAATAAGTAATTGATTTTTTAAAATTAAATGAATGATTTTTGGGAATAAGAAAATAATTTTGAATTAAATTTTAAAACAAAATATCAGAAACATATTTCCTGTTCCAAACTTTGGGTAATACAGATCAAAGGGGGTTTACTGGGGCGGGGGTCTCGTCGGAGTTTTGGAGAAGGTGATCGGTTTCTTGCCGGTTTCTGGAATTTCCAGATTCCGGTCGGGATTCCGGCCGACCTCCCTGTGTTCCGGCGATCCAAAACGGGACTAAACCCTTCGTTTTTTCAGCGCTTTCGATTCAAATTCACTTCTGGAACTCGATTACAGAACCCATACGTGCAAACAAGCATTCATGGTCGTTTTCCAATCAAAATTCGAGCAACCACCGTAAACTTCCAGCGGAACTCGGTTTTTGACTAATTCGCAACCAAAATTCATGTTTCAATTACCAAAACGAAGCTTAGAACAATTATAATCTATCTATATCATCAACAATCATGAAGAACATCCCAATAATCAAGAAAATCAATTTGAAAAATAAAAAAAAACTTAGACTCGACTTAAACATTCCGGGAATCAAACAACACAAATTTATAATCAAATCGACTGGAAATCATCATCAAAAGCTATTGGTAATATCAGAATCATCAAACAATTCTTCCATAATCAAAAGAAATAAAGTCCAAGAACAAAAAAAATGATTTTTCAAAATACTCAACCTCGATTGATGAAAGTGGTATCAAAAGAACGGGCTCTTCAAGAGGATGATTTTGGTATGTAGAGCATCAACAGAGGATCCTTCAATCTCCCAATATGATCGATTCTTTGTGATGAACACAATTATACCCCCAAATTCGTTCTTGACTAATTTCTATTTTCTGAATTTTAATAAAATAAAATAAATAAAATAATTTTTGATCAGCTATTTATATTATTACAGAAATTAATACCCAAAAATAAATTAAGGGTGTTTTTTATCCCCTAATTATAATAATTAGGGCCCCAAAATAATAATTACGGGGAATAATTTTAAAAATAATAAAATACAAAATTAATGTCAAAATTTCCCAAAAATTGCGAATAATTCGAAAGTACAAAAATAAAGGGTATTTGAAATAGAATAATTTTATAAAAATAAAAACACGGATTTTGTGGGGTTTGACTTCCCGATGGGGTCCCGGTCCACTGATTTTTGAAACCTATAAACGATCCCTAAATTACCAGAAAAACCCAAAAACACCTAAAATACATTCAAACACACATAAAATGAAATAAAACAAGTACCTTAATAAAGACGCTAATAAATACGCGTCCCGATTGCAGATAGATTCATATAATTACAGTTTTAACACATATTATTCAGTCAAAAAATTTTCTGGCCCGCAAGGAAACACACATAACAGCTATAACAGCTCATATCATGACAATAATCACTTTAAATTTATAAAACACATAGTATTTATTTATTTAACATATAATATTCACATAATTTTCCCGGATATTATAAAAGAAGTAAGCCGACCAAACCAGGAAAGATAGAGAGTATGAAGTGGGAGATTCAGTGTTATTGAAGGTATCTCCGTGGAAAGGAGTGATGAGATTTGGGAAGAAAGGGAAACTGAGTCCCAGATTTATGGGACCCTTTGAGATCTTGAGGAGGTTAGGACCTCTAGCTTACGAGCTCGCCTTGCCTCTTAATATGCAACAAGTGCACAATGTGTTCCATGTGTCAATGCTAAGGAAGTACCATGCCGATGCGCAACATGTGATAGAGTACGAACAAGTAGACTTACAACCAGACCTGACTTACATTAAGAGCAACCGGTAAGAGTAATGGACCAGAAGGAACAAGTGCTGAGGAACAAGACTGTAAAGCTGGTCAGAATCTTGTGGAGGAATAAGAATGTTGAAGAGTCAACTTGGGAACTAGAGGACGCAATGAAGAAAAGATATCCCCACCTATTTTCTATTTGATTCGGGGACGGAATCCTTTTTAGAGGGGAAGACTGTAATAACTAGAATTTTTGAGACTTTGTAAAATGTTTAATGAATAGTAACCCTGATAATCGAGGAAAAAGTTTTATCCCGCACTATGTTATGCATGGGAAATTTAGTTTCCGAGTCGAAAACATGATTATACGTACCAAATAAGCGTATGTAAATCCCATTAGTTTTTGAAGAAAATGAACCTTGTGAAATGATCGTATCTACGAACCATCGAGGAATACGAGAATCATAATACAATTATGAATCTAAATTCCTACAAATTAAAACCCAAATACAAGGTCTTCAAAGCGTAAAGGACGTATACGAAAGGATTTACCACGCAAACCGCTTACGAAGATTTATTACGAAAACGAATAAGCGACCAAGCGAATACATAAGCGAATAAATAAAATGTATCAAGCCATGAAAATCATGCAAACTAACTAAGTAAGGAAGTATCCAAAGTTAGCAACCAAATAGTAACCTACCTACTGAGCATAGTAACCAAGCTAACAAATAGTGACATGAATAGTAATGGTGGTACTAAGCTAGCAATATAGCTTGAAAAATAGCCTAGCTAGGAATATATTTAAAGATTTTCATATCTTAGAAATATATACTAAAGACTTCATCACTTATACAAGAAGCAACTAGAAAAACAAATACAAAATTCTCTATTCTCTCTCTTGTAAGCTCCATTCGGCCATTACTATTCCAAGGAGAAATCAAAATTCTAAACTCCACTTCAAGCCATGGATAAATCCTCTAATTAATTCCTAAGCATCCTACATATCAAACTAAGGTAAGATAATTTTTTGAGAACATTTCATTAAGGTTAGGATTGGCAAATAATTCCATAAAAGTGATGATGAATAGTGTCAAATAGTAACACTTCTTGATTTCTTGATTGTCATGGCATGATTTAGGATCCTTAAGAACAACCAACCCTCCCCAAGATTCAACACTCAATAAGAACACATTCCAAGCTTTCAATAAAGTTATAAATACCTACCCAAACTTTATTTAAGGTTTAAGTTTCAAGAAGATTATGGATCTTGGTTTATAAACCTAGTTTTGGTGGTTGATTTGTTATTTTTTTGGTGTTTAGTTAGTTAGTTAATAAGGTTGTTTTGTGGCATAAATAACATGATGTTCTTGAGAGGAGTAAGTTTTAAGATGGTGGTATGGTGATTCTTGATTTTTGGTTAATGATTTAGAGCAAAAACGAAACCCGAGTCGCGAGCGTAATGTCATTAAAATGAGAGAATCATAACCTTAAGTTTTCTGCAGAAGTACTTAATTTATAAACTCTGATATCTTGAAAAGTATGACTTTAAAGTGATAGATCTTGTTTTAAGGATCATTTAGGCGCTCGAATCGCTGGATTTCGATTTACGGTTCAAAAGTTAAGTCTGTTTTAGTGAAAACAATTTATGTAATAAAACTGCTACAAATTACAAATTTTGGAAATAGAAATGACGGACTTACAAATATTCAGAATTCATGAAATATCTATAGAGATTAAGAAATGGAGTTTTTTAACTGCCATAAAAATTTCAATTGTAAATATGGATTTTTCATATTTGTAAAAATGTCGGAGCCAAGACCGCGCGAATAGAAATCCTTAAGAATCGAGAGTGGAGCCGAGTGACGAAATGTAAAAGACATTAATAGACATAAGGAATTATGAAAAAAAAGAGAATATGACAAGTACTTGTACTTATTGGAATAATGAGAGTAAAGTGAGTCACGTGAATGAATAGTAAGTATCACGTATGTACAAGTAACGATAAATACGAACGGAATCTGACGGAACGATAATTGTTTATGATTATAGATTTTCGGGTGGACCCTAGAGTACGCTCCACCTCGAAGTACCCAGGAAAGTTTACAAACCCGACTCCATATACTGTTATGTCCTGAAAATTGTTTACTGTCTTTCGTACAAATGCCATGTTTGTCATGATGGTAAAATACGAGTTATGCGTATCAATAACAATTGAATTTATAAAGAGTATATCGTAGAATATTTTAAATCTATAATAAAATGTGATGCATAAAATTATAAAACCGAGAGTCTGTCAGAGTTTACAAGTAAAAACCTCAGAACCATCCCGGTGATGTTTTGGACGATCAAAAGTCCGTACTTATGTTATTCCAAGGGACTCGATGTCCTTTTGCGAAGTATTAAATACCTCGAATTTATTTAAAACGATTTTCAAAGATCGTATTCCCTCTACTATATTTAACTACTCGAATAATGAATATTTTTTCAGATATTCATTTAAAAAGGAGAAGTATTCTCCGATGATTATTTTATTTTAAATTTAATTATTCAGTATTATTAAAGGTTAAGTTAATTTCTTAAACATAAATTAGTTGAGGAATATTATTTCATATATTCTTTTAAAAATATAATTATTCAAGGTTTAATTATTTAATTATTTAATATTTATTAAATGATGAACAGATATGTGTGAATTGCTTTGAGCAGGTGCAGACAGATGTATATTCAAGACACAAATGTAAAGAACACAAAGGCTTTAAAAACTTTTCTGGTGGATTTGTTGTTCCACCAGAGATGTGTATTTCAGAAAATCTGTGATACAAAGAATTGATCATAGTTGCTTCGTAGTACAAACTAGATGATTTTCTCTCTATGTTTTTCTAAACAGCTTTGGAAAATTCACGTCTAATTACTAGCTGCTACTTGGTTTATATATCACCAAGTTTACAAGTGAAGATAAAGATAAAATACAATTATAAAATATTTCTTGTTAGGAATATATGTGCATTAGTTTGATGATATGTTTAACAAAACACTTAAGTAGAAATCTAGTGTTTGTAGCCTCAACGGATAAGACCATTTTGGCTATCCGTTGATGGTGTAGCTTTACTTGGAAATAAGTCTAGTGTTGTAGCACATTTCAGTCTCTGAATTTGAGATATAACTCTTAAATGTTGAGGGAAATTACAAGTCATGTTGACTACTAGAGGATATGCAGATAGGAAGGCCAATTGTAAATATTTCATGCCTTGTAATTTTGTATAAATGAAATGGTGTCAACGGATAACTTAAAGACCTTCAACGGATGAGAAACAAAGCTTCAACGGATGTCTCTAAAGCTTCAACGGATAACATCCTTCAACGGATGAGTGCATCAACGGATAGAGCTTCAACTGCTAACACATCAACGGATAAAGCCATCAACGGATGAAGGCTTCAACGGATGTTCTGTTAAATAGCAGTTGACAAGTGGTAGTTGTACCTACAAACAGAGGCACATGGGTTGACAAAGACAACTGAGATGTGGTAGCCTATTTCAGGAACATCAGAAAAAGCAGCCGTTCTACTCTAGTATAAAGAGGCAATAGTCAACAATACACTGGAGTAAAATGGAGAAGAAACAAGTGGAGAACTTACTTTATAATTGTACTTTTTATCTTTGTCTTCACTTGTAAACTTGGTAATATATAAACCAAGTAGCAGCTAGTAATTAGAAGAGAATTTTTCCAGAACTGTTTAGAAAAATCTTTAGAGAAAAATTATCTAGTTTGTACTAGGATGCAGCTGTGATCAACTTCTTGAATCACAGATTTTCTGAAATACCATCTCTGGTGGAACAACAATCCACCAGAAAAGTTTTTAAGGTCTGTTGTGTTCTTTACATTAGTGTTTGAATATATATCTGTCTGTATTAGCTTAAAGCAATTCATACACTTGTTTATCTTAAACACATAGCCTTTGAAACTGCTCAAAACTTGAAAAAGTTTTGAGATTTACATTCAACCCCCCTTCTGTAAATCTCATTGTTAGTTCATTAGGAATAACAATTGGTATCAGAGCAAGCTCTTGACACACAAAGAGTTCAAAGATCTTGGAAACTAACAAAGATGAGTAAGAAGGATATTGGAGTAAAAATCCCAGTTCTTGACAAAGACAGTTATCACCATTGGAAGGTGAAAATGCACCTTCATCTACTCTCCCAAGATGAAGGTTATGTAAACTGCATTGAGAATGGTCCTCACATTCCCCACAAAGTAGCCACAGTTGCTACAGCCACAATTGTTGTTGGTCAATCCATTCCAAAACCTAGAGCAGAATGGACAATGGAAGACACAGAAGAAGTCCACAAGGATAAGAAGGCTATGAACATTTTGTTTAATGGTCTTGACAAGAATATGTTTGATAATGTGATAAATTGCACAACTGCCAAAAAGGTTTGGGACACAGTTCAGCTACTGTGTGAAGGTACAGAACAAGTAAAAGAAAACAAAATGCAGCTTCTCATTCAACAGTATGAGTATTTTCATTTTGAAGAAAATGAATCTTTAAATGACACATTCAATAGATTCCAAAAGCTGTTGAATGGACTGAAGCTGTATGGTAGAGTGTACCAGGTGAAGGATTCAAATTTTAAATTTTTAAGATCCTTGTCAAAGGAATGGAAACCCATGACTGTCTCCTTGAGAAACTCTCAAGATTATAAGGACTTCACTCTTGAAAGATTATATGAAATCTTGAAGACTTATGAACTAGAGCTGGAACAGGATGAGGTATTGGAGAAGGGAAGAAAGAAAGGAGGTTCAGTTGCCTTGGTAGCTGAAAATGAGAAAGAATGCAGACAAGAAACTGTGAGATCTACATTAAACTCCAAAGATGGCACAAGCAAATCAGAATCAAGCAAGGGTAAGGAGCAAGTTGCTGAGAATGAAGACAACTCCAGCCAAGATGACTCTGATGGTATTGATGAGCATCTTGCATTTCTGTCCAGAAGATTTGCAAAGATGAAATTTAGGAAAAACACTAGAGCCACTAAACCTCATAAGAACATGGTGGATAAATCCAAGTTCAAGTGTTTCAATTGTGGTATAAGTGGACACTTTGCAAGTGAGTGCAGAAAGCCAACTTCTGAAAAGAAGAAATTTGACCAAGTAGATTACAAAAAGAAATATTTTGATCTGCTCAAGCAAAAGGAGAGGGCTTTCATTACTCAAGAAAAAGACTGGGCAGCTGATGGAGAAGAAGAGGATGAAGATGTGGAATATGTCAACTTGGCTCTCATGGCTGATTCTGAGGAAAATGAAGTTAGTTCATCAAGCAACCAGGTAATCACTACTGATTTAACACAGCTTACTAAAGAAGAGTGCAATGATGCTTTTAATGACATGTCTACTGAACTGTATCATTTACGTGTGTCTCTTAAATCTCTTGCTAAAGAAAATAGTAGGATTAAAGAGAACAATTTGTTTTTAAGTAATAGAAATGCTGTGTTAGAAGATAAGTTGATTGACCTAGAGAAAACTAAGCTACATTGTATATCTGTTGAAAATGAACTAGCTGAATCTGTTAAGAAAGTAAAAATACTTTCTAATCAATTAGAGAGAGAGCAAGAGGTGATTAAAGCCTGGAAGACATCTAGGGATGTTAGTGCTCAAATTGCCAAGGTCCAAGGAATTGAATCATTCTGTGAGACTGCCTGGGATAAAAACAAAAAGAAACTGGAATTAATTGATGGGCTGTCAACGGATGTGGAATCAACGGATGATGAAAATTATCCGTTGAAGGAAGAAAAGGAGCATCCGTTGAAGGTTCCTCAATTAAAACAGGCAGATGTTTCTAAAAGTGAAAATCTAAAGAAACTCAACAAAAAGTTTGGTTCAACTTCCAAGAACTTTGTCAAAGGAGAAGCAAGCACATCCAAAGATGTCAGTAAGGTGAATATAGGGCACATGACCTTAGAACAGTTAAAGAATAGGCTCAAAGTGGTTGAGGATAAAAAGGAAACTAAAAGGAAATCTAACAGAAATGGGAAGGTAGGGGTTAACAAACATAACAATTACACACCTGATAAGTATGCTCCTAGAAAAAGCTGTGTGCATTGTAGCAGTGTTAATCATCTATCTGCTAATTGCAAATCTATTAAGAAAACTCCCATTCCTGTACCCTATTCCATGCCTAATATGTCTGCATCACCTCTGCATGCTATGCCTGTTATGTCTCAACAGAATCCTTATGCACATTTTGCAAACATGCCATATTTTAACAATCCTTATCTTGCTACATTTGGTATGCCTTAAATGCCATACAATATGTCTATGTGGAATAACATGTTTGCACAATCCATGCCTTATCAAATTCCAAATGTGCTAAATGATTCTGTGACTAACCCTACACCTCAACCAACTACATCTAAGATTAAGGTTGACTCAAAGTTACCTAAGTCTAAAGATGCAGGAGGAATGAAGTCTAGGAGAAAGGCTAACAAGAATGGACCCAAGGAAACTTGGGTACCAAAATCAACTTGATTGATTTTATGGTGTGCAGGGAAAAAGAAGAAATCTATGGTACTTAGACAGTGGCTGTTCAAGACACATGACAGGAGATTTCTCCCTGCTCACAGAGTTTAAGGAGAGAGCTGGCCCTAGTATAACTTTTGGAGATGACAACAAAGGGTTTACTATGGGATATGGCTTGATTTCAACAAGGAATGTCATAATTGATGGTTGATGGTCTCAAGCACAACTTACTGAGCATCAGTCAACTATGTGATAGAGGGAATACAATTTCCTTCAATTCAGAAGCCTGTGTTGTCACCAGTAAGAAAGACAACAAAGTGGTTCTAACTGGAGTTAGAAGAGGAAATGTGTACTTAGCTGACTTCAACTCTACAGATGCAGAATCTATTACTTGTCTCTTCAGCAAAGCAAGTTCAGTTGAAAGTTGTCTATGGCACAAGAAGCTATCCCATTTGAATTTCAAGACAATGAATGATCTAGTCAAAAAGGACTTAGTTAGAGGAATTCCTCTTGTTGAATTCTCAAGGGATGGTTTGTGTGATGCTTGTCAGAAAGGCAAACAAAGGAAAGCATCATTCAAAAAGAAGCTTGAAACAACAATTGATGAACCATTACAGCTGCTACATATGGATTTGTTTGGACCAGTCAATGTATTGTCAATTGCAAGAAAAAGATATTGCTTGGTGATTGTAGATGATTTCTCAAAGTTTTCATGGATCTATTTTCTTGGATCAAAGGATGAAGCAAGTGAAATCATTATCAATCACATCAGGCAAGTCAATAATCATCCTGACTTGAAAGTTAGGAATATCAGGAGTGACAATGGAACTAAATTCAAGAATTTGACAATAAGGCTGTTCTGTGAAGAAAATGGAATCATGCATGAGTTCTCAGCTCCAAGAACACCTCAGCAAAATGGGGTAGTTGAAAGAAAGAACAGATCTTTAATTGAGGCTGCAAGAACAATGCTTGAAGAATCAAAGTTACCAACATATTTTTGGGCTGAAGCTGTTAATTGTGCCTGCTACACTCAGAATATTTCTTTGATCAATCAAGCTAAAGGCATGACTCCTTATCAACTGTTCAAGAGAAAAAAATTCTTCATGTCTTTGGATGTAAATGCTTTATACTGAGAAATCAATCTGACCATAAAGGGAAGTTTGATGCAAAGGCTGATGAAGGGATATTTGTTGGTTACTCAGCTGGAAAATCTTATAGGGTCTACAATCTAAGAACCAATATTGTTATGGAATCTGTGCATGTTGTGTTTGATGATAAAAAGATTGATGGACTAACAGATGAGGGACACCATGAAAGACTCAAATTTGACAACATTGAGATATATTGTGATGATAGTGAAGAGGAGGTTGATGGAAATGACACTTCAAAAGGGATTCAAGATATGCCCTTGGATAATGCACAGAATACTGCATCCGTTGAAAGAGGCAATGCAGTATCCGTTGAAAGACATAGTGCATCATCCGTTGAAGTACATAATGAAGCATCCGTTGATCATAGTTCATCAACGGATAATCGATTTACATCATCAGTTGATAGAACTCCAAGTTCCCTGCAAAGGACCAACAACTCAGGGGGAGTTTCAACTGATCAACACTCTGTCTCACATCACGACAATACTGAGGCCACCTCATCTAGAGCACATCTTCCACCTCAAAGGAAATGGACCAAGAATCATCCCTTTGAACTGATCATTGGTGATGCATCATCTAAAGTGCAAACAAGAAAAGCTACTCAAAATGAATGTCTGTATAGTAGTTTTCTATCTCAGGAGGAACCTAGGAAAGTGGAAGAAGCCTTAATGGATATAGATTGGATATTAGCTATGCAGGAAGAGCTGAACCAATTTGAGAGAAACAAAGTTTGGAAGCTGGTACCCAAGCCAAAGAACAAGAGTTCTATTGACACAAAATGGGTATTCAGAAACAAGATGGATGAAAATGGCATTATCATAAGGAATAAAGCCAGATTGGTTGCTAAAGGCTATTCTCAACAAGAGGGAATAGATTTTGATGAAACATTTGCTCCAGTTGCAAGACTTGAAGCCATCAGAATCTTTCTAGCCTATGCAGCTAATGCCAATTTCAAAGTCTATCAGATGGATGTCAAGAGTGCATTTCTAAATGGGGAATTGGAGGAAGAAGTTTATGTAAGCCAACCTCCAGGTTTTGAAGATCAAAATTTTCCAGACCATGTGTATTATCTGTTGAAAGCACTCTATGGACTAAAGCAAGCACCTAGAGCCTGGTATGAGACTTTGTCAAAGTTCCTTCTAGATAATCATTTCACAAGAGGTACTGTTGACAAAACTCTCTTCTTTAGAAATGTTAATGGCTCTAAGATACTTGTACAAATTTATGTAGATGATATTATATTTGGATCTACAGATGATAAGCTTTGTAAAAAGTTTGCTAAATTAATGCAAAGTAAATATGAAATGAGCATGATGGGAGAGCTAACTTACTTTCTTGGGTTACAAGTAAAACAAGTTAGTAGTGGAATTTTCATTAGTCAAACTAAATATATTTATGATCTTTTAAAGAAGTTTGACTTAATAAATTGTTCACCTGCAAAAACTCCCATGGCCACTGCCACTAAGCTTGAATTAAATAAGGCTGAAAAGTCTGTGGATATTACAAGTTATAGAGGCATGGTTGGCTCACTTTTATATTTAACTGCTAGTAGACCTGATATAATGTTTTCTACATGTCTCTGTGCTAGATTTCAAGCTGACCCTAAAGAATCTCACTTAGTGGCCATTAAAAGAATTTTCAGATATCTTAAGGGGACTCCAAATCTAGGAATTTGGTACCCTAGAGAGTCTGGTTTTGATCTAATTGGCTACTCAGATGCAGATTATGCAGGTTGCAAAATAGACAGGAAAAGCACAACAGGCACCTGTCAATTTCTAGGGAATAAGCTTGTATCATGGTTCAGCAAGAAGCAGAATTATGTTTCCACATCAACAGCTGAAGCTGAGTACATTGCAGCTGGTAGTTGCTGTGCACAAATACTATGGATGAGGAACCAGTTATTTGACTATGGTATGACTGTTGACAAAATTCCAATATTTTGTGACAACACAAGTGCCATTGCCATTACTGAAAATCCAGTGCAGCACTCAAGAACCAAGCACATTGATATCAAGTACCACTTCATTAGGGAACATGTGATGAAAGGTATAGTGGAACTTCATTTTGTTCCAAGTGAACAACAAATTGCAGACATATTTACCAAGCCACTTGATGAATCAACATTCACAAGATTGGTAAGTGAGCTAGGTATGCTTAATTACTCTTAAAATTCATGTCCTTATTGCAATTTGAATTGAAGCCTGAAATGTATTAGCTGCTAGAACAAATTTGATTTTTAACACAGATTATTCCATCAATGGATATTCCCTATCCGTTGAAAGTCAAAATTGTTCTGTCAACGGATGTTCATTATCCGTTGAAAGTCATATACATTTCTGGAATTTTTATCCGTCAACGGATAAAACTGAAGTGCTCTTCAACGGATGACAGTTTACCTTATCCGTTGAAATATCACATTAGTCGATTCAGGTGTTTCACAGCCGTTGATTCTATTGTATTAACCGTTGATACTCATACAAACAGCTGTATGTATTTGTTTTAAAGGTAGTTTTTAGAATACTTACAGTTTATTCTTAAACGGCTGAAATTCACTTACATATATTTATTGTTTAATCTTTTATTTATGCCTTTTAATTTGAGAAAGTATATAAGCCCTTCTGATTTTTCATTTTTACTTTACGCTTTCTTGAAATTTCAAAGCTTTTACCATTTTCTCTCTGCAAAACCTTCAAGTTATTCTCTGCAATTTCTACTCACAACAATGGCACCAGTAGTAAAGATTATGTCTCAATCTGGATTCATCTATGAGAAGAACAATTTCATAGCTTTGGTAGAAAAGAATGAAGCCCATTCCGATTATCACAAAATGATGGACTTCATCAAAAACTGTAAACTTAGCTATGCAATGCTGGAAGCCCCAACGATTTACTGTGAAGTAGTTGAGGAGATTTGGACTACTGCTGAGTTCAACTCAATAGATATAACTATCTCCTTCACTCTCAAAGGTAAAAATCACTGTGTTAACTGTGATGATTTACTAGCATGTTTTAAATTACCTGAGAATAATGCCATGACACCACACACTGATAATGATGTATCCAGCATGTTAGATTCCATAGGTTATTCTCTTAACTCTGCTAGTTTAGGGAGTATTAAAAGAAAAGGCCTTAGGAAAGAATGGAGTTTTCTTGGGGATGCCTTTATCAAGGTTTTCTCTGGGAAAATTAGCAATTTTGATGCCATAACTTCATCTCTTGTTAATATGCTCTATATGCTTGTTTCTGATAGGTATTTTAATTTTAGCAACTATGTTATGCTAGAATTAGGTACTAGATTAGGTAACAAAGCTAATAGATCTAATAACATCTATTATGCTAGATTCTTTATGTTATTGGCTAACCATGTTGCTGAAGGTTTGGTCATAACCAATGAGAATAATAAACTCAAGTGCTGGGCACAAGAGAAAAGAGTTCTTGCAGATTTATTGAGAATGGATCTCAACAGCAGTGTGCCATTGGTGTATTTACCAATCATGAATGCCCCAACAGATTCCTATCAAGGTCACCAAAACTAAACTTTCAAAATCAAAGACAAAGAAAACTACCTCTGTTGTTTCTCAAAAGACAACAGTTGTAACATCTACCATTAACCCTGAGGGGAGTGAACAGGGTGTGAGTGGTGAGGGGAGGGGTGATCATCAAAGAAACGCCCAGGATAAGGAAGGAGAGATAAGTGCTTCCCAAGCTAGCCAAGCCACAGTTTCTCAAAAAGCTGTGGTGGTTGAAAGGGTTACTAGCATATCCCTAGCTGCATCCTCCCAAAAGGATGTAACTATTGAAAATAGTTCCCAACCAGGAACACAGAACAAATGAGGGAGGGACAATAAAGCCAAACACTCACCAACAAAAGCCTTTATTAGAAGAAAGAGAGCCAGAACCCAATCTTCTACACAGGGTGCACACACTGCACAGATACATCCATCTGTATCTATGCCTTCTCAAACTCAGTTTGATGTGGCTCCAACAAATGTGGAGTCACAGCCCCATTCTCTCACAATTAACACACATCAATCACCACACACTTCATCACCATCTCTAGATGTGGATATGTTATTCCCATCAATTCCTGATTCTCCCTCTTTACAACTCAGGGAGGAGCCCCACTCAAATACAGGTGATCATCTTCTTTTAGATGATTTGTTGGATCACCCGCAAATTTTTTCAGATGTAATTGAAGGATCTGTGTCACCAAAACTCATATCAATCTACACAGATTCAACAGTTATATCACTTTCAATTTCTACTTCTTTTCCTTCTTCAACGGATATCACTCATCCGTTGACAAGTGGTTGTTCTTCAACGGATAAGCTTAACAGCAGTTATCCGTTGATACCATCAGTTTCACCTTCAACGGCTATTTCGCATTCGTTGATAGTCTCTACACACACAACTGAAACAATTCCAAGTGTAGAAGACTTGATTACTGTACAGTCACTTCTAGGACTGAGGGAAGGGAGTGACAATTTGAGTGAGAGGCTGGGTTGCTCCCAGGAAAAAGGAGAGATTGAGAGCTCAAATATGCATGCTATTTTTTCCAGCATGGCAAAAGTAAGTGAGAGGAGTACCACCTTAGTAGGTGAAGGTGAGGGAGTGAGTTGTGTGAGCCAGGGGAGCCCCTGATGCAAGAACATAGAGAAAATGAGAGAAAGGCAGGTACAGCAGATATAAGGATGGAACCAGCCATTGCTAGTGAGTCAATGATTATGAATGATGCTGAAAAGGAAAGACAATTTCAGCAACATTACAAAGCTGTAATTGATAACATTTCCTTGGATGCTGACACTTTTACTCATCCTGTTTCAGCCTATCAATTATTGGCTGCACAGGGCAATGTGGAGGCAGAAAAGACACTACATCTAGTACATACAACAACATCTCTTCAAAGGGACAAAGCTGCTATTAACAAGATGCCTTCAATGGCTGGTGAGTCATTTGAAGAATTTGGAGTAAATTCTGATGATGATGACTTTGTTTCTTCTGATGGAAGCATGAACTTAGGGGGAGATGAAGGCCCTAGTTCTATTCCAAATCTACCTGAATGGGCCTTAACAAAGGAGTCTACAACAGGGCAATTCAATGTCTCCTTAGTCAAACAAATCAGTACTATCAAACAGGCCATTCAGAAAACTTCTCATGCTGGTACAAAGGCTATCCTTACAGCTCACTTGGACTCACTGCATCTCATGAAGTTGCAGCAAGTACGACAGAATCTGAGTGTGGATGAACTCAGAAAGGATATTGCTGACTTGAAATCCTACAATTCTGAAAAATTGGATTCAGTCATGCCCTATGGTACAATGCAGGACATGTTGTTGAGATTAAAAAAGGAATCACATACTGAAAAGAGGCTGGCCAAATTGGAAGACAGAGTTCAAATTATTGAAGATTCTGTGGCCACCATTCTTCACAACCTACAATCTCAAACAAATCTACTTATGCAGCTGGCAAAAGCACAGGGCTTGACCCCTCTCCTTGATGATAACAAAAAGAGGGAGAGTAAAAGGGAAGGGGAAGGAGAGCCATCTACAAAAATCCAAATATCTAAAGTGCTAGTTCCTGCCATCACTACTTCTCCAATCATTCAAATTAAAGGAAAGCCTGATGGAATTGATTTAATCCAGCTAGTAGCAGCTGAAATTCAAGTGAAAGAGCAAAGGAGGAGAATTGATGAAAGGATGCAACAGTTGTTTGGCTCTACACAAGATAAATCAATATCTGTGAAACATAGCACAAAGGTTGAACCAATCAATATGGAGCACAAGCCAGAAAGGAGAAATAAGGTTGGAGAGACTTCTTTCAAGAATCTAAAACCTATGGTTCTCAAGCCCAACACTAGATCCAGCAAGGACTCCACAAAGAACCCTCTAGACTTTGCTCAGATGAAAGAAGTGGACTTTCCTCTTCCAAAGCCTGATGAAGACAAAGTTTTGGGTGCTAGCATCATAAAACACAAGGAGACCATGGATGAGGCAGTAAGGACAACATGGCTATTATCTTAAGAGAGGGAAAGAACATATGTGTGATGCAAGGAAATCCCAAATTCTCAATAGCCAAGAGGGAAGAAACCAAAAGGTTAAAGAAAGAAGCTGAAAAACTCAAGGCTGACAAAAGAGCACAAGCAAAGCTTTAACAAAAGCTAAAGTCAAGTATAGTTGAAAATGAGAAAGGAATTGAAGTCAGGGGTGAAGACAAGATTGCAAACTTAGATGAGGTTTTTGGGAGTATATTTGGTGAAAGTATGGAGGAAAAAGAGGAATGGCAGAAGGGAAACAGAAGAAAGGCCAAGGCACATAGAAGGAGTGAAGACAACACTGAAGAAACTAAATCTCTACCTTCCATACCTGAACCCTTTGTTGTTGATCCCACTATAAACATCCATGGTGAACCAATCATCCCAAAAGAGGAACCTATTGATTGGGACACCATCAATTTGCCTACCTTTTTAACCACTCTTCCACTACCAAAGAAATAGAAAAGAAAATCCAAATCTACACCTCCCCTAAACTCTAAGAAATTCACTCAAAAACATAAACCTAACCCTAAGCCACCCATTTCTAAAGATGATTATGTTCACATCTTTGACATAAAAGAAATTTCAGACATTGAACTCTATCTGGATGAGCTGGAGGATGTAAGGGGAATTGCTGCCTACAGACAGCTACCAGAGAGATTGGTGTTCAGATACAAAGGAGCTGGGGAAAGAACATGGCCTCTCTACAGGATTCTGAATGAAGGCTACTCTACCTTGATCAGAGTCTTTTCAGCCATACAAAAGGATTCTGGCTTTACCAGAACTGCCAAGACTGAAATTCTCAACAAGATTGCCAACATAAGGAAAACTTGGAGGGAGCCCAATGCTTTGCCCAGAACCTTACTCATTCAAGAAAGGGGAACTACAATTCACAAATCACCTCATTGGTTGATGGAATTCAGAGATGATAAAGGAGTCAGAAGATTTTTCAGACTTGAAGACCAACTCAAGATTGCCAGCAATGAAACTCTCAAAGAAATGCAATCTAAGTTGGATATCAGTGATGAAGATGAAGCTGAATTCTTCAGACAACTCCAACTCCAAATTGAGGAAAATGACAAGGGGCTAGGAAAGAAAACCAGGGAACAAAGAAGAAAAAGATGATTTGCTCAGGCTAGAGGAGCACCCTTGGAAATACTGTAAATCTTCAATTACCTTCTAGTACATACACTTTTGCAGCACTTTTAAATTTCTACTTAGTTTCAGTTCATATATTTGTTAAGTGTTTTGTTATCATCAAGTTAACCTTGAATTTATGTCTACAATTCTTATAGACATAAATAGGGGGAGATTGTTAGGAATATATGTGCATTAGTTTGATGATATGTTTAACAAAACACTTAAGTAGAAATCTAGTGTTTGTAGCCTCAACGGATAAGACCATTTTGGCTATCCGTTGATGGTGTAGCTTTACTTAGAAATAAGTCTAGTGTTGTAGCACATTTCAGTCTCTGAATTTGAGATATAACTCTTAAATGTTGAGGGAAATTATAAGTCATGTTAACTACTAGTGGATATGCAGATAGGAAGGCCAATTGTAAATATTTCATGCCTTATAATTTTGTATAAATGAAATGGTGTCAACGGATAACTTAAAGACCTTCAATGGATGAGAAAAAAAGCTTCAACGGATGTCTCTAAAGCTTCAACGGATAACATCCTTCAACGGATGAGTGCATCAACGGATAGAGCTTCAACTGCTAACACATCAACGGATAAAGCCATCAACGGATGAAGGCTTTAACGGATGTTCTGTTAAATAGCAGTTGACAAGTGGTAGTTGTACCTACAAACAGAGGCACATGGGTTGACAGAGACAACTGAGATGTGGTAGCCTATTTCAGGAACATCAGAAAAAGCAGCCGTTCTACTCTAGTATAAAGAGGCAATAGTCAACAATACACTGGAGTAAAATGGAGAAGAAACAAGTGGAGAACTTACTTTATAATTGTACTTTTTATCTTTGTCTTCACTTGTAAACTTGGTAATATATAAACCAAGTAGCAGCTAGTAATTAGAAGAGAATTTTTCCAGAACTGTTTAGAAAAATCTTTAGAGAAAAATTATCTAGTTTGTACTAGGATGCAGCTGTGATCAACTTCTTGAATCACAGATTTTCTGAAATACCATCTCTGGTGGAACAACAATCCACCAGAAAAGTTTTTAAGGTCTGTTGTGTTCTTTACATTAGTGTTTGAATATATATCTGTCTGTATTAGCTTAAAGCAATTCATACACTTGTTTATCTTAAACACATAGCCTTTGAAACTGCTCAAAACTTGAAAAAGTTTTGAGATTTACATTCAACCCCCCTTCTGTAAATCTCATTGTTAGTTCATTAGGAATAACATTTCTTCACATGTTTCTTCTTCATTTCTCTATCCAATGCAATCTAAGATAATTTATGAATCTTTGAATACTTCTGTGTTTGCACCAGAATGGAAATGCTGCTTTTTCTTGATTCCTCCAAGAGGCTACCACATTCCAATTGTCTCTGTCAACCCATGTGCCTCTGTCAGCTTATGAATTGTCACTATCAACTGCTATGGAACTAAGCATCCGTTGATACTTTAACAGTTGAAGCTTTATCCGTTGATGCACTCATCTGTTGATGGATGTTATCCGTTGAAGCTTTAGAGACATCCGTTGAAGCTTTATTTCTCATCCGTTGAAGGCCTTTTATTTATCAGTTGATACTTCTTCATTTACACAAAATTACAAGGCATGAAATATTTACAATTAGCCCTCCTATTTGCATATCCACTAGTAGTCAACATGAATTATAATTTCCCACAACTTTTGAGGATTATAACTTAAATACAGAGATTCAAATGTGCTACAATACTAAACTTATTTCTAAGTAAAGCTACTCCATCAACGGATAGCCAAGATGATCTTATCCGTTGAGGCTACAAACACTAGATTTCTACTTAAGTGTTTTGTTTAACTTATCATCAAACTAATACATATATTCCTAACAATCCCCCTATTTATGTCTACTAGAATTGAAGGCATAAATTCAGGGTTAACTTGATGATAACAAAACACTTAACAAATATATGAGTTGAAATCAAGTAGAAATTCAAAAGTGCTGCAAAAGTGTATGTACTGAGATAAAATTGAAGATTTATAGTATTTCCAAGGGGTGCTCCTTTAGTCTGAGCAAATCATTTTCTTTTCCTTTGTTCCCTTATTTTCTTCCCTAGCCTCCTGTCATTTTCCTCTACTTGGAGTTGGAGTTGTCTGTAGAATTCAGCTTCATCTTCTTCACTGATATCCAACTTAGATTGCATGTCCTTGAGAGTTTCATTACTAGCAATTTTAAGCTGGTCTTCAAGTCTGAAAAATCTTCTGACTCCTTTATTGTCTCTGAACTCCATCAATCAATGAGGTGATTTATGAATTGTGATTCCATCTCAGGGATGAGTAATGTTCTTGGAAAGGAATTTGACTCCCACCAATTCTTCCTTATGCTGGCAATCTTGTTGAGAATCTCAGTTTTGGCAGTCCTGGTAAAGCCAGTATCCCTTTTGCTAGCTGAGTAGACTCTAACCAAGGTAGAATAGCCCTCACTTAGAATTCTTTGAAGAGGCCAAGTCCTTTCCACATTTCCTTTATATTTGAACACTAGCCTTTCTAGTAGCTGTCTATAGACACTTATTCCCCTTACTTCCTCCAGCTCATCCAGGAAGAGTTCAATATCTGTATGTTCTTTTATGTCATAAATGTGAACATAATCATCCTTTGAGGCTTAGCCTCTTGGTCTCTTCCCTCCTGGCTATTGAGAATTTGGGATGTCCTTGCATCACACAAATGCTCTTTCCCTCTCTATAGATGATAGCCATATTCATTCTTTCCACTACATCCTTGGTCTCTTTGTGCTTTATGATATTACCACCCAAAACTTTGTCTTCATCAGGCTTTGGAAGGGGAAAATCCACTTCTTTTAGTTAATCAAAGCTTAGAGGGTTCTTTGTAGAGTTCTTGTTGAATCTAGTGGTTGGCTTGAGTACCATGGGCTTCAGGTTCCTGAAAGAAGTTTCTCCACCCTTATTCCTCCTTACTGGCTTGTGCTCCATAATGATTGGCTCAACTTTTGTGCTATGTTTCACAGATAAGGATTTTGTAGTTGAAGAGCCAAACACTTGTTGCATCCTTTCATCAATTTTTCTCCTTTGCTCTTTCACCTTCATCTCAGCTGCTGCTAGCTGGATTAGATCAATTCCATCAAGCTTTCCTTTGATTTGAAGTGTTGGAGAAGTAGTGATGGCTGGAACTAGCACTTTTGATATTTGTATATATGTAGATGGCTCCCCCTCCCCTTCCCCTTTATTCTCCCCCTCTTTTTATCATCAAGGAGAGGGGTCAAGCCCTGTGCTTTAGCCAGTTGCATTAGAAGATTAGTCTGAGACTGTTGATTTTGAAGAATGGTGACAACAGAGTTTTCAATAGCTTGAACTCTTTCCTCCAATTTGGCCATCTTCTTTTCAGCATCTGATTCTCTTTTCAGTCTCAGTAATAGTTCATGCATGGTACCAAAGGGCATGATTGAATCTAGCTTCTCAGAATTGTAGGACTTCAAGTCAGCTATATCCTTCTTGAGTTCATCCACACTTAGATTATGTCTTAATTGTTGTAGCTTCATGAGATGTAGAGAATCTAGGTGGGCTTGAAGAATAGCCTTGGTACCAGCATTTGAAGTTTCCTGAATGGCCTTTTGGATAGACATAACTTGTTTGACTAAGGATACATTGAAATGCCCTGGTGTAGACTCCTTTGTCAATGCCCATTGATGTAATTCTGGAATAGAACTTGGGCCATCTGCTCCCCCTAAGTTCATGCTTCCATCAAAAGAATCAGAGTCATCATCATTAGAATTCACTCCAAATTCTTCAGATGGCTCACCAGCTGTAGAAGGCATCCTATTGACAACAGCTTTATCCCTTTGTAGAGATTTTGAAGTATGAACTAGATTTAAAGTCTTTTCTGCCTCCTCATTGCCCTGAATAGCCAACAGTTGATAGGCTGACACATGATGAGGAAAAGTGTCAGCATCCAAGGAAATGTTATCAATTACAGCTTTATAATGGTGCTGAAATTATCTTTCCTTCTCAGCATCATCCAGAATCATTGACTCACTAGCAATGGCTGGATCCACCCTTATACCTCCTGTACCTGCTTTTCTCTCAATTTCTCTCTTTTCTTGCATCAGGGACTCCCCCTGGCTCACACTCCTCACACCCTCACCTTCACCTACTAAGGTGGTACTCCTCTCACTTTCTTTTGCCATGCTGGAAGAAATAGCATGCATATTTGGACTCTCAAGCTCTCCTTTTGCCTGGGAGCAACCCAGCCTCTCACTCAAGTTTTCAATCCCTTCCCTCAATCCTAGAAGTGATTGTATAGTAACCATATCTTCTACACTTGGAATTAATTCAGTTGTTTGTGTAGAGACCATCAACGGATAGGGAATATCCATTAAAGTTAAAACTGATGGTATCAACGGATAATTGCTGTTAAGCTTATCCGTTAAAGAACAACCACTTGTCAACGGATGAGGAATATCCGTTGAAGAAGGAAAAGAAGTGGAGATTGAAAGTGACATAATTGTTGAATCTGTGTGGATTGATTTTAATTTAGGTGACACAGATTCTTTAACTAAGTCTGAAAGAATTGGCTAATGATCCAATAAATCATCTAAAAGATGATGATCACCAGTATTTGAGTGGGGCTCCTCACTGAGTTATAAAGAGGGAGAATCAGGAATTGATGTGAATATCATGTCCACATCCAGAGATGGGGATGGAGAATTTGGTGATTGATGTGTGTCAATTTTAAGAGAATGGGGCTGTGACTCCACATTTGTTGGAGTCACATCAAGCTGAATTTGAGAAGACATAGATATAGGTGGTTGTATATTTGCAGTGTGTGCACCCTGTGTGGAAACTGGGGTTTTGACCCTCTTTCTTCTTATAAAGTCTTTTACAGGTAAGTGTGTGGCTTCAGTGTCCCTTCCTCTTTTGTTCTGTGTCCCTGGTTGGGGACTATTTTCAATAGCTACACCCTTTTGGGAGGATGCAACTAGGGATGAGTTTGAATCATTTTCAACCACCACAGTCTTTTGAGAAACTGTGGCTTGGCTAGCTTGGGTACCACTCACCTCTCCTACCTTATTCTGGGGGTTTTCTTGATGTTCACCCCTCCCCTCACCACTAACACACTCCCCTCAAGGTTTATGGTAGCTGTTACAACTGTTGTCTTTTGAGAGACAACAGAGGTGGCTTTCTTTGACTTAGATTTTGAAACTTTAGATTTTGTGGCCTTGGTAGGAATCTGTTGGGGCATTGAAACAGATCCCATGGCCACACTTGAAGGCAAAAAAGTGATGGGGTTGGAAGAAGTAGGAGTTGAAGAAGTATTTACCTCACTTACCTGAGGTGCATCCATGATTGGTAAGTATACCAATGGCACCTGACTGTTGAGGTTAATTCTCACAAGGTCTGCAAGGACCCTCTTCTCTTGTGCCCAACATTTGAGTTTATTACTCTCATTAGTTATGACCAAACCTTCAGCAACATGGTTAGCCAATAACATAAAGAATCTAGCATAGTAGATGTTATGAGGTCTATTAGTCTTGTTACCTAACCTAGTACCCAATTCTAGCATAACATAATTGCTAAAATTAAAGTACCTATCAGAAACCAGCATATAGAGCATATTAACAAGAGATGAAGTCATTGCATCAAAATTACTAATTTTCCCAGAGAAAACCTTGATAAAGGCATCACTAAGAAAACTCCATTCTTTCCTAAGGCCTTTTCTCTTAATACTGCCTAAACTAGTAGAATCAAGGGAATAGCCTATGGAATCTAACATGCTAGATACATCATTATCAGTGTGTGGTATCATGGCATTATTTTCAGGTAATTTAAAACAAGACTGTATATCATCACAGTTAATACAGTATTCCTTACCTTTGAGAGAGAAAGTGATGGCCATATCAGTGGGGTTGAACTCTGCAGTTGTCCACATTTCCTCAACTAACTTATAGTAAATTATTGGGGCTTCCAGCATTGCATTGCTTAGTTTGTAGTTTTTGATGAAGTCCATCATCTTGTGATAATCTGCGTGGGCTTCATTCTTTTCCACCAAAGCTACGAAATTGTGTTTCTCATAGACAAACCCAGATTGGGACATTATCTTTACTACTGGTGCCATTGTTGAGAGTAGAAGTTGCAGAGAAAGGTTGAGAGTTTTGGGAGAGAAAAAGAGTAAAAGCTTTTGAAAAATTGCAAGAAAGCATAAAGTGAAAATAAGAATTCAAAGGGGATTTTATACTTTCTCAAATTAGAACATAAAGATAATGATTAAACAAAACTTTTAAGTGAATTAGAACCTTTGAGAATAAAAGGAAAATTGTATATATTCTAAAAACTACCTTTAATACAAATACATATAACTTTGTATATATATGTGTATCAACGGTTAAGTAAATAGAATCAACGGCTGTGACTCGCTTAAAACAACTGATGTGACACTTCAACGGATTAGGTATACAGTTATCCGTTGAAGATTGACACAGTTTTATCCGTTGAAGGATAAAATTACCAGAAATGTATTTGTCTTTCAACGGATAATGGACATCGTTGATAGAACAATTTTGGATTTCAACGGATAGGGAATATCCATTGATAGAATAAACTTTTCTTAAAGCCAACTTTGTTCTTGCAACAAATTCATTTCAGGCTACAAAACAAATTACAATTAGAACATGAATTTAGGAATAATTAAGCATACCTAGCTCACTTACTAATCTTGTGAATGTTGATTCATCAAGTGGCTTGGTAAATATGTCTACAATTTGTTTTTCACTTGGAACAAAATGAAGTTCCACTATACCATTCATCACATGTTCCCTTATGAAGTGGTACTTGATGTCAATGTGCTTGGTCCTTTAATGCTGAACTGGATTTTCAGTATTGGCAATGGCACTTGTGTTATCACAGAATATTGGAATTTTGTCAACATTTATCCCATAGTCAAATAGTTGATTCCTCATCCATAATATATGTGCACAACAACTGCCAGCAGCAATGTACTCAGCTTCCGTTGTTGATGTAGAAACATAATTTTGCTTCTTATTGAACCATGACACAAGCTTATTCCCTAGAAATTAACAGGTGCCAGTTGTACTTTTCCTGTCTATTTTGCAACCTACATAATCTGTATCTGAGTAGCCAATTAGATCAAAACTAGACTCTCTAGGGTACCAAATTCCTAGATTTGGAGTCCCTTTGAGATATCTGAAAATTCTTTTAATAACAACTAAGTGAGATTCTCTAGGATCGGCTTGAAATCTAGCACAAAGACATGTAGAAAACATTATACCAGGTCTACTAGCAGTTAAATATAGAAGTGAACCAACCATGCCTCTATAGCTTATAATGTCCACAGACTTTTCAGCCTTGTTTAATTCAAGCTTAGTGGCAGTGGTCATGGGAGTTTTTGCAGATGAACATTCCATTAAATCAAACTTCTTTAGAAGATCATAAATGTATTTAGTTTGATTAATGAAAATTCCACCACTAACTTGTTTAACTTGTAAACCAAGAAAATAAGTTAGCTCTCCCATCATGCTCATTTCATATTTACTTTGCATTAACTTAGCAAACTTTTTACAAAGTTTATCATCTGTAGAGCCAAATATAATATCATCTACATAAATTTGAACAAGTATTATAGAGCCATTAACATTTCTAAAGAAAAGAGTTTTGTCAACAGTACCTCTTGTGAAGTAATTATCTAGGAGAAATTTTGACAAAATCTCATACCAGGCTCTAGGTGCTTGCTTTAGTCCATAGAGTGCTTTCAACAGATAATACACATGGTCTGGAAAATTTGGATCTTTAAACCCTGGAGGTTGGCTCACATAAACTTCTTCCTCCAATTCTCCATTCAGAAATGCACTCTTGACATCCATTTGATAGACTTTGAAATTGGCATGGGCTGCATAGGCTAGAAAAATTCTGATGGCTTCAAGTCTTGCAACAAGAGCAAATGTCTCATCAAAATCTATTCCCTCTTGTTGAGAGTAGCCCTTGGCAACCAATCTAGCTTTATTCCTTATGACAATGCCATTTTCATCCATCTTATTTCTGAATACCCGTTTTGTGTCAATAGAACTTTTGTTCTTTGGCTTAGGTATCAGCTTCCATACTTTGTTCCTCTCAAATTGGTTTAGCTCCTCTTACATTGCTAAAATCCAATCTAGATCCAATAGAGCTTCTTCCACTCTCTTAGGTTCCTCCTGTGATAGAAAACTACTGTATAGACATTCATCTTGAGTAGCCCTTCTAGTTTGCACCTTAGATGTTGCATCACCAATGATTAGTTCAAAAGGATGATTCTTTGTCAATTTCCTTTGAGGTGGTAGATTAGCTCTAGATGAGGTTGCCTTAGTATTTTCATGATGTGAGATAGAGTGTTGATTGGTTGAAACTCCCCCTGTGTTATTGGTCCTTTGTAAGGAATTAAGAGTTCTATCAACTGATGATGTAAATTGATTATCCGTTGATGAACTATGATCAACGGATGCTCCATTATGTACTTTAACGGATGACACGCTTTGTCTTTCAACGGATGCTGCATTACTTCTGTCAACGGATGCTGAATTATGACTTTCAACTGATGCAACATTTTGTGCATTATCCAAAGGCAGATTTTGAATCCTTTTTGAAGTGTCTTCTCCATCACTCTCATCTTCACTATCATCACAATATATCTCAATGTTGTCAAATTTGAGTCCTTCATGATGTCCCTCATCTGTTAGTCCATCAATCTTTTTATCATTAAACACAACATGCACAGATTCCATAACAATGTTGGTTCTTAGATTGTAGACCCTATATGATTTTCCAGCAGAATAACCAACAAATATCCCTTCATCTGCCTTTGCATCAAACTTTCCTTTGTGATCAGGTTGGTTCCTTAGAATGTAGCATTTGCAACCAAATACATGAAGGAAGTTTAAGGTTGGTTTTCTTCTCTTGAACAATTGATAGGGAGTCATGCCTTTTGCCTGATTGATTAGAGAAATATTCTGAGTGTAACATGCACAGTTAACAGCCTCAGCCCAAAAGTATGTTGGGAGTTTTGACTCTTCAAGCATTGTTCTTGCAGCTTCAATTAGTGATCTATTCTTCTTTTCCACCACACCATTTTATTGTGGAGTCCTTGGAGCTGAGAACTCATGCATGATCCCATTTTCTTCACAGAACAACCTCATGGTAGTATTCCCGAACTCAGTTCCATTGTCACTTCTGATATTCCTTACTTTGAAATTTGGATGGTTGTTGACTTGCTTGATATGATTGATAATGATTTCATTAGCTTCATTCTTTGATCCAAGAAAATAGGTCCATGAAAACTTTGAGAAATCATCTACAATCACTAGGCAATATATTTTCCTTGAAATTGACAATACATTGATTGGTCCAAAAAGATCCATGTGTAGCAGTTTTAATGGTTCATCAATTGCTGATTCAAGCTTCTTACTGAATGATGCTCTCTTTTGCTTTCCTTTCTGACAAGCATCATACAGTCCATCCCTTGAGAATTCTACTAGAGGCATTCCTCTAACTATGTCCTTTTTGACTAGATCATTCATTGTCTTGAAATTCAAATGGGACAACTTCTTGTGCCGTAGCCAACTTTCATCTTGACTTGCTTTGCTGAAAAGATAAGTGATTGATTCTGCATCAGTAGAGTTGAAGTCATCCAAGTACACATTCCCTTTTCTAAATCCAGTTAGAACCACTTTGTTGTCCTTCGTACTGGTGACAACACAGGCTTCAGAATTGAAGGAAACAGTATTCCCTCTGTCACATAGTTGACTGATGCTCAATAGATTATGTTTGAGACCATCAACTAATGCAACTTCATCAATGATGACATTTTCCTTTAAAATCAAGCCATATCCCATAGTGAATCCTTTGTTATCGTCTCCAAAGGTTATGCTAGGGCCAGCTCTCTCCTTGAACTCTGTGAGCAGGGTGAAATCTTCTGTCATGTGCCTTGAACAACCACTGTCCAAGTACCATAGATTCCTTCTTTTTCCCTGCACACAACAAAATCAAATTAAGTTGATTTTGGTACCCAAGTTTCCTTGGGTCCAGCCTTGTTAGTCTTTTTCCTAGACTTCACACTTCGTGCACCTTTTGACTTAGGTAACTTTGAGTCAACCTTGATCTCAGATGTAGTTGGTTGAAGTGTAGGGTTAGTCACAGAATCATTTAGCACATTTGTTTACATTTGATAAGGCATAGATTGTGCAAACATATTATTCCACATAGGCATGTTGTATGGCATTTGAGTCATACTAAATGCAGCAAAATAAGGATTATTAACATATGGCATGTTTGCAAAATGTGCATGTGGATTCTGTTGAGACATAACAGGCATAGCATGCAGTGGGGACATAGACATGTTAGGCATGGAAGGAGTTAAAGGCATGGGAGCATTCTTAACATATTTGCAGTTAGCAGATAGATGATTAACACTACTACAATGCACATAACTTTTTCTAGGAGCATACTTATCAGATGTGTAATTGTTGTGTTTGTTAATCCCTACCTTCCCATTTCTATTAGATTTTCTTTTAGTTTCCTTTTTATCCTCAACCAACTTAAGCCTATTTTTCAACTGATCTAAAGTCATGTGTCCTATATTCACCTTACTGGCATCTTTGGATGTGCTAGCTTCTTCTTTGACAAAGTTCTTGGAAGTTGAACCAAACTTTATACTGAGATTTTTTAAATTATTCCTTTTAGAATCATTTGCCTGTTTCAATTGATGAGCCTTCAACGGATGCTCATTTTCTTCCTTCAATGGATGATTTCATCATCCGTTGATTCCACATCCATTGATAGTCCATCAATTAATTCTATTTCTTTTTTGTTTTTCTTCCAGGCATTCTCACAGAGTGATTCAATTCCTTGAACCTTGACAATTTAAGCACTAACATCCCTAGATGTTTTCCAGGCCTTAATTACCTCTTGCTCACGTTCTAGTTGTCTAGAAAGAACTTCTACTTTCTTAACAGTCTCTTCTAGTTCACTCTCAACAGATAAGCATTTGATTTAAATCTTTTCAAGCTCAATTACCTGCTCAATTACCTTACCCTCTAACACATCATTCCTATCACTTAAAAACAAATTATTCTCTTTAATTCTTGTGTTTCTTTAGCCAGTGATTTAAGGGAAACACGTAAATGATATAATTCATTGGACATATCATTTATAGCTTCATTGCATTCATTTTTAGAAAGCTGAGAGAGGTCATTAGTAATTACCTGGTTGCTTGATGAACTAGTTTCATTTTCATCTGAATTAGCCATCAGGGCTAAGTTGACATACTCCATATCATCATCTTCATTGGCTCCATCAGCTGCCCAGTCATTTTCCTGATTCAGAAAAGCCCTTTCCTTTTGTTTGAACAATTCGAAATATTTCGTTTTGTAATCCACTTGCTCAAATTTCTTCTTTTCAGAAGTTGGCTTTCTGCACTTACTTGCAAAGTGTCCACTTGTGCCACAGTTATAGCACTTGAACTTAGATTTGTCCACCGTGTTCTTATTTGGCATAGTGGCTCTAATGTTTTTCTTGAATTTCATCTTTGCAAACCTTTTGGACAAAAAAGCCAGATGTTCATCAACATCATCAGAGTCATCTTGACTGGAATTGTCTTCAACCTCAGCTGCTTGCTCCTTTCCCTTGCTTGATTCTGATTTGCTTGTGCCAATTTTGAAACTTGGCATTGTCTTTTCTTCATTCCTGGCTTCAGTTCTCTCATTTTCAGCTACAAGTGCAACTGATCCACCATTTCTCTTTCCCTTCTCCAACAGTTCATCTTGCTCCATCTCAAGTTCATAGGTCTTCAAAATTCCATATAATCTTTGAAGTGTGAAGTCCTTATAATCTTGAGAATTCCTTAGTGAAACAGTCATAGGCTTCCATTCCTTTGGTAGAGACCTCAGAAATTTTAAGTTAGAATCCTTGACTTGGTACACTCTTCCATACAGCTTCAATCCATTCAACAGTTTCTGAAATCCATTGAAGGTATCATTCAATGATTCTCTTTCTTCAGAATGAAAATATTCATATTGTTGAATGAGAAGCTGCATTTTATTTTCTCTAACTTGTTCAGTACCTTCACAGATAAGTACAGTATCCCAAATTTCCTTAACAGTTTGGCTGTTAATGACATTATCAAACATATCTTTGTCTAAGCCATTAACATAATGTTCATGGCCTTATTGTCCTTGTGAACCTCTTCAGTATCTTCATCAGTCCATTCTTCTTTTGGCTTGGGAATAGACTGTCCAACAGCAACCATGGCAGTGGCAGCTGTGGCCACTTTATGAGGGATGTGAGGACCATTCTCAATGCAATTGATGTAGCTTTCATCTTGAGAGAGAAGATGTAGATGCATCTTCACTTTCCAGTGATGATGATTATCTCTTTCCAGGATTGGAATCTTCACTCCAATATCCTTCTTACTCATGATGTTAGTAGAATAGATCTTTAAACTCTTTGTATGTCAAGAGCTTGCTCTGATACCAATTATTATTCCCAAGGAACTAACAATGAGATTTACAGAAGGGGGGGGGGGGGGGTTGAATGTAAATCTCAAAACTTTTTCAAGTTTTGAGCAGTTTCAAAAGCTAAGTGTATGATGAACAGATGTGTGTGAATTGCTTTGAGCAGGTGCAGAAAGATGTATATTCAAGACACAAATGTAAAGAACACAAAGGCTTTAAAAACTTTTGTTAGGTCAAACACACACTGTAGAGGGGGTGAATACAGTGTATAGTACACTCAAATCGAACTTTAAGAACTTAAGTAACAGAAAACAAACTTTATTGAAACAATAAACTCTGTTACAGTATGGAACTGTTACCTCTCAGTGATGAACAAATATCACGAGAGCTGCTAGAGTTACAATGAATAATCTTCTCTAATAATGATAACACTTTTAGTGTAAACCCTATGTCTGTGTTTATATACTACACAGTTACAAGATAATCGCTAATTGATATGGAATATAATTCTCCTTCCTAAATATATCAATCAGATATCTTTTCTTCCAAGTATTCCATTCTTTACGGAATTCCTTCTTCATGCATATCTCTTCTTATGTTTATCTTGATCTTCTTTCCTTTAATCAGCTACTGTCCTTATCTGATTGTCCTTCAGCACTTAAGTTCTGATATCTATCTTCTGATGATTCTCTCCTGAAAACATAAGTACTGATATCCTTAAGTCCTGACTTCTAGTATAAGTACTGATCAACAGTTAAGTACTGATTTATCCTGTTCAAGTAAGATCTGAAAGCTAAACATAAAACATATCAGCCATGACATTATCAAATATATCTAACAATCTCCCCCAACTTGTAAATTAACATAATATACAAGTTTAACAGATATTTGATGATGTCAAAAACATTAAGTACAAATGCATGAGAATTAGACTAGATAACTACAACTTACAGTCCTTAAACCTTTTACCAATTTCAACTTCTGATAACAACTTCAGTCTGTATAAATATCAGTATTTAAGCAGTTGTAGATTTTTGACTTGGCTTCATCATTTTCTGATCTCTCTGATGTCAGGAGTTGTTCTGAGATAGTTCTTCAACAAACATTTCTCAGCATATCTTAGTTCATCAATCATTCTCCTTTTGACATCTTTAAGCTCTGCAGTATCTTCACCAGTTTGAAAGATTGCAGCTCTGAGATCATTGATCTTTGCTTTTCTCAACTCCTGATCTAGTCTTATGACATAAGCTTTGTCAGACTCCAGATTGAATTCAAGTCCCTTAATACCAAGATATGTTCTGATCTGTGCAGTATTAGGCTTCATATCAATAATATCACCATTGTGATCTCTGTACTTTGGAACATATATGCTGTCAGACTTAACAGAATAAAGCCTTTTCTGTCTCTGAATCTGTTCTTTTAAGTAGTTTGCAGCAGTCTCTGTTATTCTGTCATCCACTTGAAGTAAGAAAAGTACATGCTCCAATTCTTCAAAATACTTCAATGGAATGGAATTTTGTCTTATATGATAAATCCTACCATCTGTCATGAAATACAACATGATGTATTCTTTCAAGTAGGTATGGTAAACCATCTATACAGATTTCAGTTGATTCAATCTCTCAGGAGTTGCTCCAATACCTGGTTCACTCAAGGAAGTTGGATCATTGGTAGTGTTGTGTACTCTTCATTCATCAGCACTTCCCAATCCAGTTTTATCTCTAGCTTCCTTTCCAGTAACTACTCTTGCTTCAAAACCACTTGCAGTAGTCTTCAAAAATTGAGTCTGTTTTGCTTTAGTGAATCCTGGTAGGAGTGTCTTTGATCTATTTTCTGATATCAAGTTAACTTGAGCTCTGTCAGAGGTTACTTGCTTCTTCTGAATACCAGAACTTACAATTTCTTGACTCTGAATAACTTGAGCCATGTCAGAGGTTGTTTTAAGAACTTTTCTTGAAGTCAGAGCAAGATCATCCTTTTCATCAGTAATTTCTTCTTTCTCAGGAGGTACATAAACCTTGATAGGTTCACCAACCTTTTCTTTACCCTTGGATCTTGGATCTATCTGTGGTTGTGATCTAGCCAATGTTGCTTCAGTATGTGTCCTTTCTTTGATCACAATACCTTTGAGTTTTGGAAGTGAATTTTTATCAGAAGCTTCAGATTTAGATGTGCTTTCTCTGATTTAAGTCTAGCTTCTTCTTCCTTTAAACTTTCCAAGTCCATTCCTGGATTTTCTTGAAGAAATAACTGTCTTGACATTTCCTCATCAAGATCTAGAAGTTCATCAGAACTTATCCTTTTACCAGCAGCAGAACTTATTCTTTTCCCAGTATCAGAACTTGTCCTGTGACTAGCTTGTCTTGATGTAAACCTTCTACCTTGACTATGACCGCTACCCATTCCAGAGTATCCTCAATCATCATTTCCATCATCCTTTCCCTGCAGTGTCTTGTTAGTGTTGCATTTGGACTTAATTACCTTCTCCCCCTTTTTAGCATCAGCAGGTAGTAAAAGAGAGATAAGTAATTCCACTGAGGATTGGATTTCAGTAAGTTGCGATTGCTGAGAAGCTTGATTTGTCAGAATTTCATCAATCTGAGCTTGTTGTTTCTCTTCAGTTTTCTCAATATAAGCAATCATGTCAATGGTAGGTTGAAAGAACTTTTTCTTATCAATTTTCCAAACTTGTTCTTGTTTGATAAAGTTCTCCTGAATCTTGTGTAGCTCTGCATGAGTAGTTGAATGAAGACCTTGTAGATGTTTAGTACTCAATACAGTGACTCTAAGCTGAGTTTTTAAATCATCAGAATTTAACATTTCATCAGCTTTAGTCAAGTGCTCAGCAAGATGTATTGCAGTTGGAACACATGAAACTGAGTTCCATTCCTTAGTCCACTCCTGACCTGCAGGAGTTTCACTCCAAGGTACTGGTGCATCCCCGGTAACAAACTTCTTTACCAGTTCAGACTTAGGAAGAGTCTGTTGAGGAGTATGTCCGGAAGGACCTGCTTCATCAGCATATATAGTTGGAGTAGCTTCACCAGTATCTCCAGCATTTGCAAGCATCAGAACTTAAAGAATCAGTATCTTCTGATAAGACAACAGTGTGAGTAGCAATGGAGGCTTCAACATCCTCTAATTGCTGATCTGATACTAAGTTCTGATCAACAGCCATATCCTGATGCTCACCTAAAGTCTGATCATCAGCATCTTGATGCAGAGAAGGTGTTGTTGATAACTCTGGAGTTTGAACAACATCAGTAACAGGTGTTGTGGAAGGATTATTTGTTGTTGGAGCTTCTAAGAGAAATACTTCAGACACAACCAAGTGTTGAATATCAATATCAGCACTTGTGCCTGGATCAACAAGAGACACAGATGGTGAGTTAGCCTTGTCAGATACAGCTTCCTGAGATGGAGTTGATGGAGAAGAAGTGACTGGAGCAAATTCCTTGTCTTGGAGATCAGAGATTCCTGATCCCCTTCCTTAGCTGCTTCCTCTTCATCATCTGAAACTGGCCTTTGTGGCCTCTGTTTCTTGTACTTCCTTGTTGATTTGGATTCCTTGGGAGTTCAGGAACTGTCATTCGTCTAAGCCTCTTGAGAAGCCTAGAACCCCCAATTTCAGAATCCTTCTAAGATATCTCTTTCTCAGCTTCATATACAACAGGTTCTCTAGCAGGAACCGGTTCCTCAGAATCAGATTCATCGCTCAATGCAATACTCCTTCTCTTTTGAGATGTTTGAGGAACATTCTTTGTCCTCTTTGGCTTGAAAGATGAAGATTTCACAGTAGG